>NW_026267438.1:30219-33324 GCF_000697945.3 Frankliniella occidentalis | reverse complement strand
GATGGTATTGGGGGAGGGGGGGACGAACTGCCACGCATCGGGAGAGGTGTCTGCCGAGGAAATATCAGGAGAGATTTATGGGAAGAGGAGTGACGGTCCGTCGAATATCAATGTTTTTGTTTCTTTGCGCGGAGCGGACGGCGCCTGCCTCTCCACGGCCGCCGCTTGAGGCGACAGGGCATAGAGAGAACACGCGGCTGCCAGTGCATGGCGGCGAGGGGAGAAAAAATCTGGAAGGGGCAAAATTTATGATAAGACATTGTCCAATTTGTCATACACGCATACATATTTTAAGCGGCCCTGCCTGGCGCGGCAGTCGCCGGTGTGAATGGCGTCCTGATTGCCCCGTGTCCAGCGCGCACGTCCAGAGGACATCCTTCTCCAGGCCACTCCTCCAGCGGGCGGGCCAAGTGAGCGAGCGAGCCTCGGAGCGAGCGCCCCGCCACTCAAGCGACTCCAGCAGGGTCAGGACGGCCCGAGCGAACAAACGTATAGCTTCCGCGCACAACCACCAACCAGCGGTCACCACGGGGAGGTCCGCACGGATGCGACTCCCGCAGGCCCCCGAAGACGACCCTCGCTGGAGAGCTTCGACGGAGAAGCTCGCATGTCGCTCCCGGAGCTCTCCACGGCGTCGGCGCGCCGCGGGAGGCCCCGCATGCTGACCAGCAAGCAAAGCGTCAGACGAGAATCAATCGGCCCATCAGCCAAATCCAATCCAATTGCCTTTTTGTCCGGTCGTGCCCGTCAGACCGCCCGCCCGCCTCGCCCCGCCAAACTTTATCGCGTGAGGGGCGGCGGCCGAGAGCGGCAGTTTTATTCGCGACAGACTTACGTCCGCGTTAATATTCATCCGGCGCGGGACTCGATTTGTGGACGTTTATGGAGCGGGTCCGGGGCACCCTATCGTCTGCCGGCCGATAAATTTGCACAAACTCATCTGCTAATAAGTTTCGTTACCGGCCGGGCACTACATGGCGGCGGTGCGGCGACCACGGCCCGCCATGCGAGCCAAAGGATGCGCACTGCACTGTAAACGCACCCAGGAAATGGTTTCTTTGACTCCAAGAAAATCCCCCTAAACAATGAGGATAAGGAGGATTTTAATTCAGTCCGAGGAAAATTCCCATAGCACAGTGCCTTTTGTTACTGGACTGAAGAGTGATTTCTTGGAACTAGAGTAATAGTTTTATTGATTTACAGAATCCTCCCGGATCACAGAAACCATTTTCTAGGTACCCTGCAGCGATTTACACTTGCACGACGCACAATCGATGGTGCTTTTATTTTCCGTTCGTAAACGCTCTTCCAAACGAGGCGCTACAAATAAAGGAACATGCATAGGAAACACCAAATGGAGCAGGTACGGTACATATGTCAGGCAGGAGTCCTCAAGTTTAACGACGCCTTCGAAAATCTCCGAATGATATTCTAATTCGCTTGACAGAGCGGTGAGACGTACGGTTAGTGGCTCCGCAGGCGGCTCGCGGCCCCGGCGCGGCCAGCGCGCGGTGCGACTCGTCATCTCCGAGAAAACAGGAACAGAACGAAAGCAAACGATCGCCATCAACTCCATCCGTCCCGACTTGTAGACGGAGGGGGCCCGATCGCCCGCGCTCTGTCTCGCACGCAACTCTCGCCGCTCGGAGCGAGCGAGACGGGAGCGAGGAGTGCGTCGTTCGGACGCGAGGGAGGCTAACGAGGCGCGCCGCGATGAGGTCCGCTCCGCGATGCGCATGCGCCGTCCCATAAAGACGATGGCTCAAATCGCACCGAACCCGCCGAAATTATTGATATTAAGTCTGATAGATCTTTCGCGTGTCATCCTCCGTCTCTCTCCCTCTCTCTCTCTCGCACACCCTGCTCTTGTCGGTCCGCCCCGGTCCCGACCCCCGCTGCTTTCCATCTCTCTCTCGCTCATTTACATCTCAATACTGGGCCGGTGAATAAACGACAAGATCGTAAGGAACGAGAGGGGGCACAAGTGGCATGGCTTCGCACAGAGGTGTAAACTAATTCAATTTTCCGGTATCCAAATGCTTAGAAAAATCGTTATTGATGCAGAAGACAATGGGATACCAGGATGCCACAAACTCCTATAGTGCACAGTAACAGTACAGTTATCAAGTCTTTATCGGTCTTCATCAAGTAGACACTTCATACCAGAATGCGTTTGAATAGATGAGAATAAGTAACGACGCCGATAGGGACATTCAAACTAGAATCATGCTTCAAAGTAGAAAAAAATACCATCAGATATTAAAGTCTGTATTGGAACGAAAGCTGCTCCTTCAGGTTCCATACCATATCATTTCTACTATGCTCTACTCACTCGGACGCATTTCTATCTTAGTGCACAGCGCTCTTCAAAAAAAATCTACGGTTGCGCAGGCCGCTTTGTCTTTACGAAATGTCTGTGCAAACACACAAAAAAATGCAAGAATCACGCACATTAAGAGGCAGTGGAACGGCTTTAAGACCCAAGCGGATGAACGGAAGACATCTATATGAGTATGAGACAATGCTCGCCCGGACTGCCACAAAAGGGAACGAAAAATGCATACATTCAGAATGAAGGCAATTAAAAACAATGTATAATGTAAAATATGAGCGATGGTGTGCCGTGGGAGGGACCTCTGCTAGCGGGAGCTTCGGAGGGAGCCCTCTCATGCGACCCTCCCTCCCTCTCTCTCTCTGGGGAATCGTTATGCCTTGCTTTATGGCTCGCTACGGACAGTAAGTGGAGACCGCTTCGCAGCGGCGACCATCTTGGAAGCCCTTCCTCATCACCTGCTGCGCCCGCCTGACAGACAGCTAACTTACACGATCAACTTGTTGGCCGGTCGGAGGAAGACACGGCGACGCGGTCGGCAACCAAACAAAAGCCAGAAAATTTGAAACACACCACCAATTTGAGGTCGACAGTTTGGCGGGATTCGAATTGTTTATCAGTTAAACTTCCAAGAGTAACATTGCCGGTTACAAAAATAAACCAGCGCTGCCACAGCCTGGCCATTTGGGTACCCCTCGACGGCAACTCCTACCGGGCGTGACCCCTTCAGCCTGTCGGCCACGATGAAGTCATCTCGGAGATGAGAGACGCCC
>NW_026267438.1:23426-25389 GCF_000697945.3 Frankliniella occidentalis | reverse complement strand
CTCGGCGACCCATCGGCGCACCAAGCGCGACCCTCCGCGAACCGATAGCGTACCGAAAGCATACCAAAAGCAAACAAATCTTTTTGCGTCGGGGAGAAGGGGAGGAGGAGAGTAGGGGAGGAGGGGCGAGAGGTGGTGTTTCATGCCGTCAAAATTCGGCTCGGTAATCGACAAGGGACTCGTAATTTTGCTCAACGGTTGACGTTAATGTTCGATTGCGGGGCTGCTGCGGGTGTTTTGGGCAGAGCGGGCGGGGGCGGGAGAGGGAAGGGGTAGGAGAGGGGATAAAGGGTGTGCGGGGGAGTAAGAGAGAGGAGAGACCACTGACGGGGGAGAAGGACGGAGAGAGGGGACGACGGCGGGGGTTAGGGAATACTGCACTACGACAAGTACGCATCTCGGTAGGCAGGCGGCTCGAGATATGGAAGGATTAGGGAGCCGACACGGCGGTACACACCACGGGCCGTGCGTGGAGGGTGCTGCACCCAGTGTGTACTTAGGGTGTTCTCAGGGTGTACGCAGAGTGTGCCTATAGGGGCGCAGCACAAACAGGATGGATCTGGATGATTGGTACCCGGTACCTCATTCCAGTCAGACGGCGAGAAAAGAAGTGGCTGTGGCGCCCGGGACGCCACGCCCCCGCCAAATTGTATGTGCGGCGCGCGTACGGCCCAAATGACGCCCGCACAAATCTTCACCTGAACATGTAATGCGGCTGCTTCATATTTTGGGCCGCTTGATTTACGTGCGGCCCAGTTGAGATTCAAAGATACTCAGCGTGAGAGAGGCGAGTTGGAGGGAGGGAGCGGGAGTGAGTGTGTGAGAGAGAGTGAGAGAGAGAGAGAGAGAGAGAGAGAGAGAGAGAGAGAGAGAGAGAGAGAGAGAGAGAGAGAGAGAGGCGAGTAAGAAGGGGAGGAGGCTCTCCCGCCGCTTCACCGACACACTTATTCACCCCCTTTCGATACCTGAAAAGTTGGCGCGAGGCCGAAGCTCGCAACTCCTCAAGCGGGCGGCGCGGTGGCGCGGTGTCTCGAGACACCGGCGCCACGCCCCGCCACGCCCACAAACAGCCGTGTAAAACATTAACAACACTTTTCAGGCGAGAAAAGGCCAAATAAAATAGCGCATCGGCGCGGCGTTGGTGCGGCTGCGTAAGTGAAACACCTCTTTAAGCCCCTTTCCCCGCCGCCCTTGCCTCCAGCCCTTGCCCTATAGCCAGCGAGCCCGTCCCATCAAAATTCTGTCTCATAATTTTAGAGCAAAAAAGGCGCACGGGATCCTCGCAGTGTTCCGCCTCATAATTCACACCGATCTCTCATTTAGGCCGCAGGAACGGGCGATGTGACGTGATGCTTGTCGCGGGCCGCACCGCAGGCAGGGCTAGGGCTGCCCCACGCCGAGTAGAAAGGGGCACACTCTGCCAGTGAAACATGGACAGGTACGAGACTTGTTGTAAGAGAATGAAAACATTGTTTTACAGTATAGGAAATATCGTCTAGTTCTTTGAAAGCTCCTAAAGTAAAATGCTTTAGAAACCTTTGTAACTGGGAATCATTTGATTTTACAAGCTGGTTTTAAATGTGCGGCATGAAAAAAAATTGGCAATGAAAACCCTTAGCGGTCAAAAGAAAGGAATCGGATACGGGGCTTAAACCGTTCGCCCTGGAGCCTGAAGACTAAGAAAAACAATTTATGTTTCTACTATCTAGGGTCCTGATTAGCCTTGACTTAACTTCACTAACCGCGAGGCCTCTGTTGGCTCAAGGTTCATGATCCGCCCGGAAAATGACTAATGTGGTTAAAAGTTACCTTTCTAGGTTTACAAATTTTGTATATTCTGAAAGTGGTTTAGTACACTCCCTACACCTTATTTGTGCGTAAGTTTTGTTCGAAGGGCGTCTTCAAAAATTAGACGGCCTTCTCTCATCGACCAGATCTGCAGCGCCGCGCCGGCCCGCTCGGC
>NW_026267438.1:20090-21251 GCF_000697945.3 Frankliniella occidentalis | reverse complement strand
GTGCCTATAGGGGCGCAGCACAAACAGGATGGATCTGGATGATTGGTACCCGGTACCTCATTCCAGTCAGACGGCGAGAAAAGAAGTGGCTGTGGTGGGTTAACAATGGTTCCAAAAATTACGAAAAGAATGAGCATGCGTAGTAAAGTACATCAGAGCGAGAAACACAAGTCTGACAGTAAGATAGAGGAAGGTAAAAAGCGAAAGAGAGAGAGAGAGAGAGAGATAGCAAATAGGAATAAAGGGGAAGCAGAAAGGAAAGAACCGACATGGGAAGGTGGTGTTTTCCCCCTCCGCCCCCCGCCCCTTTCGCCAATGGTCCGCCCGCTCTCCGGCGCGCTCCAGGCTCGCTCCAGGCGGGCTCCGGGCGTCGCTGGTTGGCTGACGAGACGACTGTGATGTGAGTTTGAGGCGGAGAGCGGCGCGGCAGGGGGGAGGGGAGGGCCATCAGGCCGAGCGGTGCGGCGGGGGGCGGAGAGGGGCGGAGCGGGGCCCCCGGTGGGGCGTGCGAGGCAGACGTGAATTTGTTCTTTTGTCAGCCGGGCCGTCGGCCCTCCCCCGAGGGGGTGCGGTGTGGCGGGGTGGGGCGGCCCTATCACCTGCGCGCCCCACCCCGCCACCAGTGTGTCCTGGACGGATCAGAACGCCTTATCACAACGATGATAACACACCCAGGCAAGGCGGCGGCGGCCGTCCCCCCCGGTGAGCCTGGAGAAAAGGTACGAGAGCCGGCGGAAAAGGTATGATGAGGCTGCTGGCAGACACGGAGCGCAAGGAGAAAAATAAAACTCAAAAAGTAGAAATTAGAACGTCATTAGCAGATGAAATAGCTAGTCAAATACGTACAATCTTAATCATGAAGTAATTTTATTTGCGCGAGTGTGCATTACATTTCCCCTGGTGCGCCCGACAAGCTTGTCGCCGGTACACTACAAAAGGGGTTCACGCAGTATAGCACGGTGTAGAGAGATACGGTGGGGACACTGTGCCGCTCCGGGCCTACCTGGGGAGGTCCCAGTTTTGGATCCATTATTAGTTACCCAGTTCGCCGTCCGCCGCGCTGCTCGGCAACGTGTACCGGGCGTGGCGTAGCGTAGCGCCGGCGCCCGCCCGTGCGTGCGAGAGAGACAGGTAGTCACTGTGCGAGAGAGAAGCACCGGT
>NW_026267438.1:0-20040 GCF_000697945.3 Frankliniella occidentalis | reverse complement strand
CGAGAGAGACAGGTAGTCACTGTGCGAGAGAGAAGCACCGGTACGCGTTGCCGAGCAGCGCGGCGGACGGCGTACTGGGTAACTAATAATGGATCCAAAACTGGGACCTCCCCAGGTACCCCAGTGTCCCCACCGTATCTCTCTACACCGTGCAGTATAGTTATGATGACGCAATTCTCCACCCCCCAGGCACGGGACGGGCCGTGGGCGGACGACACGACGGGAAAGGGAGAGAGAGGGGGGAGTTGGCAGGGGAGGTCACCGTGGAACTGACCTGTCAACTGCAGTGCGGGGAGATAACACCGCGTCCATCACGGACCTCATCGCCCGGGGCGGCCGCCTGAGCCCAGGCCGGCCCAGGCCCTCACCCTCGCACTGAAGCACGCATGCACCACCACGATTGACAAAACAAGTTGGTCGGTGCGTTTTGCCGCGCGGTCGGTCCTGTGCTGCGGTGGCCGCGCGCTGGCCGAGCCGCGAGGCTGCCCGCAGTCCCCGCCGCGGCCGCCAGAGGCCTCCACATGCCGACCAGGTGACCGCCTGGAGTTCCAGGAGCCGAGCCGGTCCTGGCGCCGCGCTGCCGCCACTCTCCGGGCAGCAGCTGCTCTGCTGGAGGAAGACGACGCCGCGACGCCCCGGCACGGCGTCGTGCGACACATTTCGCCAAACGGACATCAGCGAGCAGCAAAAGCAGAGGAAAAAGAGAAGGGAAAAGAGTAAGAGGAGAGAGGGAGGGAGGAAAAAAATATAATGGAAGGGCCACGACTCATAAATTGTGTATCAAGAAGAGAAGTGACACTTTCGCTAATGAAATTTACGGTAGCGACGCGACTTGGTGGGGCATTAAGCTGTTGTAGGATACTTTATGCCGTCTTTGGGCACTGGACGAGAACGAAAACAGATTAATCAAAGTGGCGGGCAGTGCAGCCTTGGCTAGCCCAGGGGGGGGGGGAGGGTCCAGCGCGACAAGGGCGGCCGCGGCGGCCAGAGCACCAGAGGGGGTGCGGTCACACCAACCAAAGAAATGAACACTCGAACACTATCAGAACACGATGGGAACACTTCTAGAAAGTAGTTTTATTTATGAGTTTCCGTTTAGGTATTTTACATCCCCCTGCCTCGTTATGGGTGGTGCACACGTTTGGCGCTGCGGGTGGATTTACTTGTCTAGCGGCACTTCACTACAAGGCACATCACTAGATTCACCTTTTCAAGAGCTTGAAATAATTACAAAAGCCAAACTACCCGTCTTTCGCACTTTCCTCCTAAAAGTGGGCGTAATTTGTGTGCGACCCCCATATCTCCGCAGCAGTATTCGAACCCCCGGATAATGGGCGCGTCTTGCTAACGAAGCGCGGCGCGGCTAATCCTGAGAAACGTTTACGATCCGTATGCGCTGCGGCTCGTCAGGCGGCTGTGGCCGAGGCCAGGCCGAGGCTGTGGCCCCGGGGAAGGGTTGGGCCAACACCCCCGGCCCCGCCCCGCCCCGCCCCGCCCCGCCAGTCTTAATATGTTGAGCTTGCAGTTCTAGTAATGTATGGCGGTCTGTGTATTGGCCGCCAGTATTTCCAAGATGGCAAATCCCGGGGCCACTGCTGCTGTCCCACCCGAACCCTCTCCATACCCGCCCACGCGGCGGGTCTCTGTCTCTTTCTCTCACACACGAAAATAACTCGAGAAGCAGAAGCAAACGGCAAAATCGCACCAACCAACCGCCGCCGGGGCAAAGAGCAGAACAGAATGCAAATCAAAATGATGCCGCGAAAGCATAGGGACCCTGGCGGCGGCGGCGGCGGCGCAAGGAGGAGACAGACTGAAATGTCTTCGGGGACTTTTGACACGCCAATATTACATCCCCTGGATTACCCCCCCACCTCTCGTTCATCACAGCCCCCCGCGGGCGCCGGGCCTGTCGACTCCCAACTGGCGTCCCGCGAACAAAAACAAAGCAAGGCGGAAGCGCACAAAGAAAATCGGATAACGCGTTAACTGAATTGTGAGCCGATCGTGCCAAGACGAGTCCCACGGGGGGCGGGGCGGGGGCGCGGGGCGCAGCGCGCAAAAACACACGGCCAGGGATTTGCAGATAGAAAATCAAAATTCGCATGTTTATGATTGAAACTAAATTGCGAAGTTGGCTCCTGCTGCCGTTGTTGCCAGGAAAGAGAAGGGTAGGAGGTTGCGAGCAGGGAAAAGGGAGGTAGAGAGAGGAAGAGAGAGAGAGAGAGAGAGAGAGAGAGAGAGAGAGAGAGAGAGAGAGGGGGGGGGGGGGGGGGGGGGGGAGATGGAATCCGTGCGAGAAGTATGGGAGCAGAGTTCTGGTGGCAGAAGGCGTGAGAGAGTTGAAAGGTGAGGCCGAGCAAGGCGCAGCGGGAGCGAGAGAGAAACAGACGACCGAGCGAAGCCGATCACGAGATGAAAAACGCCCAGATTGGACGCGGGGCAAAGAAATTGAAAACAGTGAAACAGTGCGGTGCCGCGCCGCGCCACGCCCGCGACAAGACGGAGCGCGACGCGGCTCCCAAAGTTGCTCCGTAAATGTCACAAGTTGACTCTTAAATTTCAATTCGTAGATTGCAAGCTGCTAGAGGCTTTCAAGAAGGTAAGTTAGAGGATATGTTCTTCAGGCCGAGAGTTGTGACGCTGAGACTCCCGGTCCGGGTCGGAGTGGCAAGATATCGCCAAGGCCTGCCCCGTCCGCCCTGGGATTTCGGGAGGAGTGCGGGAGGAGGGGAGGGAGAGTCGGAGACGGAGAGCGCCGTAACTCGCCTCCGCCACCGACAGAGTTCGTGTTGACCGCCAGGACGGCCTGTCGGGATCAATTCCAGACTTAGTGGAAAATAAATAAGACCGCTTGGGGAAAGAAGATCAGGAAACTGTAAGATTGAGGCCGGGGCGCCAAGACTACACTCGACTTAACACGTTGCTGCGGCGTGATTTTCTTTTTATTTACCGCTCGTGATGTGGCCAATGGCGGAAGACACACTGATCGCCACAGTGTGGTCACAATCACTAGTGTTAATAGGATAGTTTTGGAACGAGTTAAAAATCAGGTTCTCTGCTCACCACCCGAAAACAAAATGAAAATGACGCTTATTAGGGGCGCCGGTATATTTCATCCGCATCGCGGACTACAGCAGCGCGACGGGCACACGAATAAGGAGGTGCAGCAAGAGACGCGCAGCGCCGGGCGGGGCGGGCGGACACAGGCGCCACGGCGGGGCCTTAGCGCCGGTCAGGACCCTGCAGGACCCTGCAGGACCTTACAGGACGCGGTAAGGCCCGGCGCGCCGCGCCACGCCGCAGGACACGCCTCCTTTACGGTTATGTGGCCATAAACAGGCAGGACAAGATTGCACTGGGCATGACCTGGGACGGGCCGCCGCCGCCGGGACCTGGGCCCCGCCACGCCCCGCCCCGCCACGCCCCGCGCGTCTAGGAGGGCCGACGTGTAATTAACGACAGGGCATCGGCAACATTACAGGTGTTGTTGTTTGAACAGCGCGCGGGCTGCGCGGGCATAACCGTAGCAGAGAGCAGCGCAGGGTGCGGGAGGGTAAATAACACCCGTTATTGACAGCATCCGCCTGCGAATAACACCCTTTGCCGCCACGCTCCGCCACGCCCCGCCACCACACGACCCCCTGCCGCTGCAGCTTGACTGCGACGCTGGAGGAGTGCTAAAAGGATGATATTTAATTCAACGCCACTCTCCAAGCTGTGGGCCTCCGGCTGCCTCGGGCCGGCCCCCGCCAACGCCGGGGTGCGATACGCCGGGATAGTGTGCCGACAGAGACTAGACGGCAGCGAAGAGGAAGCGAAACACGACTCACGCCGACACCGCAGCGCAGTGCCGTGCGCTGCTGGAAGCGACAAAGGCGATATTCCAGCCTTTTTTGGACTTTCTGAAATATTCCTCTACAGTGAGAAAAACAAAGGAGTTCCAAACGTTCATTTTGAATAGCTAATTTCCCAAGAACAAATGACAATTTATTTTTCTTTGATTTTTTCCCCCCACTGAACATAGCAGTTCGTCGGCTTTTGCCAAAGGGTTGTTTGTCACACGCACCGTCACCGCAGAGGCCACACAGAAGGCCGACAGACTGGCCACTTGAGGTGACACAAAGGCTGTCGCAGCGCGAGCTCGCACCGGTCCGCCTCCGTCCGTCATCATAGCGTCATTAGCTGGGGGATGACAGGCAGTTTAACGCTGCGGAGGGCGTGCAGCGGCGTGCAGCGGCATTTACATAGCGGAGAGAGACAAATGATGCGACGACCGGCCGAGAAACGGACCACGACGTCTCAATAACTATTTAATTGGCTCTCTCTCTCCCAGATACTCCGCGCTGTCCTCCACAGGGGTCGAACATAAACTACGTCATTTTTCTCCACAGTTTTTACTTTTGACTAAAAGGCATAGTTTTAGAAGTGTACACACAAGGTCATGTAACAGTTTCTTAATATGCATAGAATTTGCACTTTTAAAATATGTTACCTACAGGTAAAAAATTGAAAAAAATTCCTACTCAGTGTAAAGTCATCATACCATGCACCAGCCTTGTAAGCTCAATTCCAGTGATGTGGGTATTAAGTTGTAGGCAAATCGCTTCTTGCTTCCTTTCCTTTGAATATGGAACGGGGTACTTTTTCCACGGCGATGTTCACAGAGTCGCAGTGCGCACCCCCCACACGACGGTTCTCCCAGAGGTCATCCAAGGGGGTCCTCCTCCTGCTATACTTTTCCTTGCTCCGCTCTACTCTTTGCAGATTCGGCCCAGCCTTCACAACGGCCCACCCTCCCAGTAATGACTTAACAAGTTATCACGCACCAGTTGACCTGAAGCGATTACGGCTGCGGCCGACGACAAGGACCAGGACCCGCCAGGACCCGCCAGGACCTCTCAAGACCAGAGATCGCCCCGTGTCGCCTCGGGCTAATACAGCGTGCCCGCTCCGAGAGGGTGTCACCAACCCTTACAGCATGCCAGACGAGTGTCGTCCGCTTTCTCCTTCTCCTTCTCTCTCTCTCCCTCTCTCTCTCTCTCTCTCCTCGCTCGCTCGCACCCCATCTCGTGCCGCAGCGCGGCCTTCCCAGGAGATGCATCCCTATTTGATGACAGTGAATCCCAAACAGACCGCCCTTTGCCACGCTTTGCGTGACGCGGCTGGCCTTTTGCTCTCTTTGCGGTCGAGTACACCGCCAAAATAAAGTACATGTCCCGGTCAAACCGCAACCGACAAAGCACTGCACCGCACTGCTACTGCTTGCTCAAACAAAGAGCGGAGAGGGTATTGGTTTTATTATTATTATTTTTAAAGCAGAGGAAAACAAGTAGAGTTGGAAAAGAAAGTTACGAACACACTCAACATGTTCTTGTGAAAAGCTGGGTTTTATCAGTTCGCCTACGAAGCGCGCCAGCACAAATAATTCCCGGCGGCCAGGACTCGCAACTTATTGGCGAAAAGGCAGGCATATTACTCGCAGTTAGGCCCTTCATTGACATTCAGCCGACGACGCCACGCCGGGCCACTCGCATTCCGCGCTAAGTGGAAAACGCGGTCCCATCGCGACCGCCAAAGAAGCCGGCCAGCCGATCGGCCCCGCCCCGCCCCGCCCCGCCAGGCCGGGCGATTGACGAGGAGTCGAACTACACAGCCGAAAACAAATAAACAATGCTGAGGCAGCAGCGCAGCGTGTTCCGTGAGGTATTCCTTTCCATTCCGTATCGCAAGAGTGCATTCCTCATTGGAGGCATGAGAGACGCGTCGGGGTCAAAACTTCGATCGGAAGCGTAACTCTCCCGCAAGCAAGGGGCGGGTGTAAAATGCAAAGCGAGATAAGATTGCCGCACTGAATGGGAACGCACATGCGAGGCAAAAGGCGTTGTTCCTTTCCCACAATAAGCCGCAAACTCCGTTTGTGTGTGACACCCCCCCCTTTCCCCCAGCCCCTGCTACTCTTCCCCCCAACCTCACCGCTGCTGTCCTCAAAACCATTACTTTAATACACAATACCGAGCAACTGGCAAACATTTTCCACCTTTCAATCGCCAGGGACTCGCGCGGGGCCTCCAGGGCTCCCAGAACTAAGAATCACCCCCTGCGACCCAACCCCCGGTATGAATCATAAGCGTCAGGCAACTTGAGGCACTTGATCATAAACTCATTCGGATCCATCCCGCCAGCCCAGTTTCCTCTTCCTCGCGCTTACTCCATCTTCCAGTGACAGCCACTCCCCCCCCCCTCTCCCCTGGCGGGGGCGAGGGGCTTTAATCACAAGTTGCCAAGGCGAATGAGACGCGGTGATATTTTTAAGAAATCTAATTTTGATAGGTCTCGCGTGCAAAATATATAGGTTATAATTTGTGAAAGTTTTGACGTCTTATGAGATAAACGAGGTGGGAAGCCTTGACACGACCCCTCCCCCTCCCCCATCTCCTCCCACGCCCGGGTCCTCCCTCACCTTGAGCGATAAGAGCCTGTCATTTGCAGCTCCTCAACCTCAACCCTTATATCACCGCCCCCAGCCCCCGCACTCAGCCAATAAACCAATTACTCGGATCAGTCCGTCAAACAAACTATTTAGAGGCAATTTCCTGCAAATAATTTGCGCGCGCTGATGCCTGCGCCGCTTACACCCCCGCGGCCCGCCGCGGTCGGCGAGATTCACTCGGCGAAAGGGTGTGCGAGAATCAAGCGAGGGAGCAGAAAGGGCTGCTCCGTCCGCAGACGCTTTTAAAACCTTTTGCGGCGAATGGAAAGTGAGATGTACCGACAGAGCATGAGATGCGCCCTCCTATCCCCCCTCAGCGTCACGTGGCCGACCGGTAATGTACGATTATTGCGGGCGATCACACGGGCATAAATCGCACCGCCAGGCTGGGCCGGCCGGCCGACTGGCTGCTCGGGCGGGGGGCCGCCGTCGGCCCGGCTGCCAGCCGCGGCGGGGCGGCGCGGGAGCCGCACACACAAGCCTGGATCACCGCTATAGTCGGCCGTGATGTACCGGTGTCACCTGCGGACGCTGCGGACGCCATGTGGACGCCGGCGTGGGTGTGCGGCCGCGTGGGCTCCGCCCCGCCCGGCCCCGCCCGGCCCCGCCCGCCACGCCGTGTGTTGATCCGTCCGCATTCAGCCCCGTATAAACCATGCACGTCCATCACATAAATTGGACTCACCTTTAACGCTTTCGTGTCGCCATAATGGGACAGCGACCTGAACGCCCGTGGTTAGTGTTGATTGTGCGAGCCATTGCGTAGCGCGGCGCGGCGTGGCGCTGCACGACTGCGTTGCAGGGACTGCAGCGGGGGCAGCCCGGGCCACAGACAATTAGTGCGAGTGCCACTCTGCACAGCCCTGCTCCTCTCTCTCTCTCTCTCTCTCTCTCTCTCTCTCTCTCTCTCTCTCTCTGATAAAACGTCCCACAGGACAGGAAAAAAAATAAAAAGACGAAAAACAAAACGCGGGAAACAGAGCGGCGGGGAAGGCCATCGCCATCGACGTCCGGATTTGTACTGCACAGATGAACGGACACACACTAACGCGAAAAGAAACCGACTGTTCGACTGTTTATTTTTCAATCCCCAATCCTAGTATAATGTCTGTGGTGGCAAAAGCGTTCTAACGAAACACTCGTATGGCAAACAGCCCGAGTTTTCGCGATGTAAAGGTTGGCAGAAGTGGGTTGTCGATTTCGATTGGGAGACGCGTCGGCGAAATGCAGTCAGCGCGTCACACACATTGGTTGTCCCCGCTCGCCCGCCCGCCCGGCTCGCCCGCCCCGGCTGATTTGCATGGAGAGTTTGTCGACTCGCTCCGAATAAGTCGACAGTTATCACATAGCGAGTACAAAAGGCGGGGCCCCCGGGATGCGCTTAAATTTGACAACATCTCTGGCAGAACTCGCAGCGCTGTCTCCGCTAGCGCCGCCGACGGCAGCCAAGCGTCATGGCAAAAGTTGCATGTCGTCTGCATGTGGCGGGGCGGGGTGGGGCGGGGCGGAGCGGGGAGGGGCGAGGCGGGGCGCAGGGCATAAAGGGCGACCCCCGCGCTGAATAGCTAATCTCGAACTCAAACAAGGCGGGTGACGTACAGCAATGGGGCGCGCGCGCCACTTTACGAGTGCTTGTGTACCAATTCAACTGCTGCCAACTTGAAAAAAGTTGAGCGCGCGCGTCCCGTTCCCTTAGTGGGGATAGAGGGGGGGGGGGTCATATCAGAGCTCGCGGCTGCAGCCGGCACAATGCTGCATCGTTAGAACGCGCTCTACTCGAGCAGCAGCGGAGATACCTGCCGAGCGTGCAGCACACGCACAGGACGGGGCCCCTCCCGCCCCGCCGAGCGCCCCGCACTGAAGAGACGTGCGCAGCTCTCTGTCGTCATATGGTTCACCTCCGCCCGGTCGCCCGGACCAGACCGTCCACAGCATTTCTTTCGGCAAAACTTTGGGGGGGGAGGGGCGCGGAAGGGAGAGAGAGGATGAGGGAAGGGGGGTCCACAAGTTTTGCTCATAAAGTTCCGGTCCGACACGGAGCACAGTTTTTGATGCGTGAGACCCAACCCCCACGCCCAGCGGCGTCCGTCTGCTCGCCCTCAGATGCGATGCGATACCCGCGCAGATTTGGGGCTGGCTGTCAGCACACCGGCTAGTCAGTCTGTTCAACGGGACCAAAATGTGCCTGTACAAGTAAATTAGGATATTTCACTTTAAAAAATTATTACGAGTGAGGGGTTTGGGCGACAGGGAGTTAAATGAGACTTGTTCCGAACTGATGGATTAAGGGAAGTGTCACGGCGGGTCCCAGAGAGATTTAACGGGGTTTCGTGAGGGATTTGACTTGACCTGTACACCGGATTCGATAAGTTGTGCTCCCCCGCGGGACTGTGCGCAGCGCAGAGGCCCGGTCGGCCACGCTGTCGCGGCAGCCACGGCCACCGCCCAGCGCACGCCGCTCTGGGACCCGCCAGGCCCGCGAGGCGGATGGGTTGCCTGCCTCCACGGCGCTCACACTGCTGCTGAGCAGGCCGCTTTCAGGCTGAAATTTACGCCCGATTAAATCAAGGTGCCCTCTTATTTGATAACACCGACACGTTATCAGTTGATTGATTCACAGGACTGCAGAACAGCAGAGCCAGCACGAGCCTCACGGCCGAGGAAGCCTGCAGGAGGAACATCTCCCGTCCGGAACAGCCAGATTAGCCTGCTTTTTAATCACAATAAACATAAAGAAAGAGGGCAGGGAGGGGAAGCGGGAGACGGAGAGTGGGAGAGAGAGCAAAGCGAGAGAAAGGGAAGGAAGATGCTTCATTTTTATCGCGTGCTAAAATGAAATGATACAGTGCGCCATGCAGAAGAGCCCTAGCGAGACGTGCGGCGGACGGCGCGGCCCGGGGCCCACTAGTTGTGAAGCGCAGTGAAGCGCCTCCCCCCACGAATTATTCATTCAATGCTCACCCAGCGGACATCTCGCCGACCTAGGCGAAGCACAGCGAAGCACGAAGAAAGCACGGCGAAGCATGGTGAAACACAGCGAAGCACACCTGGGCAGCGCTCCCGGCGGCCGACGGAGGAAGCAGCCTCGTTAGAAGCGGCGAGGGCTGAAAGTTGAGACAGAAGGAGCTTTCGGCGGTCGCGGCGTTCGGGGTCTGGCAAATAGAAACAAAACTGAGAGTCACAATCGGAAACAAGCGTAAATCGGAAACTTAGTCACTCTGTTAGCTATAGACAATGCATCTTCCCAAACAAGTATAATTTTACTGACATTAGTCTAATTTTATTTTAGAGATATTGACAAGTGTTCGAAGATTATTTTTTAAATTTATTCGACGAAGTTGTCAATGTTTAAATCGGTTTTAAATTTGCAAAAAAAACAACTGTTGACCGTTGTTGGTCTTGATATTTCAATGTATGTTCGCAGATAAAAGGGGTCTCTCTTCTTGCCCACACTAGAAGTACCCTCTCTCGCTCGTGTATCCTGGTTCCAGCCAGCCAAGACCGTCTCGGTCCGTCAGTGACGTCAGGGCGAGAGTGTCGCTGACAACGCCTCTGGCGGCGCCCATTCCCTGTGCGACAGAGACGGACAGGCGCCGGCGCCGCTAGTGGCGCTCGCTATCTCGCGGAGACAGTTACCCTTCACGACTATTGCGCGCCGCCAGCCCGCGCCGCGCCCGAGCGTCTTGCGGATTTATTTCACCGCCTTCATCTGCGCCGGAATGCAGACTCGGGTGGCAAATATGGCCGAGGAGGGCCCCGGAGGAGGGCGCCAGCCGCAGCACAGCCGCAGCACAGCCGGTGTGCGAATCTGAATGTGTCGCCCGGGCCGAGCCGAATGCGAATGTGTCGCCGGCTCACATTACAGAGCCGCCCTGCGCCGCACTCATCGTATCAGGAAACAACGCACTGTCTCACTAAACCATGATTGATAGTTTTAATTAACAAAAAGGCACGGGTCGGGCGGCTGTGCTGCGCGCGCTTCAGCGAGAGAGAGAGAGAGAGAGAGAGAGAGAGAGAGAGAGAGAGAGAGAGAGAGATGAGGGGGGCGTGATTAACAAACGGGCCCTTTACTTTTCTTCATGCCTCACTTTTTCGGCGTATGGTAGGACTGGTCGGGGCGTAATGGCAGCTCATCTAAAATATTAGCAGCAGCAGCAGCCACACTGCAACAGCCAGACGGACGGGGGCTCGTAATTCCACATGACACAGCCATCCGGTGGACTCGGCACGCAGCGCATCGCGTCGAACAATGCATCTCGCCAAATCCAGAAAATGACTGTGACACCAACGCCCCGGCGCGTCCCTCCCACCCTCTCTCTCTCCCTCTCGCTCCACGAGTGCAGCGATGCATTTCATTTCGGCCGCTGTCTCTCATAATAATGACGTATTGTTAGCGCCGCCGGGTGAAAATGTAGCCGTCAACCAGCCGCAGCCCCCCTTCTCCCGCCCGCTCCCCCCTCGGACCCTCGCCCTCGCCAGACGCATGCCCATAGATAATTCCAGTCCGGCTTACGAATCGACATGAAATACATTCTGTTCTGCTCACAGAGTCGGCGTAGTGCAGCAGATGTCATGATCCCTTGTACCCCCCACCCCCTCCCAGAGTCGCGAAAAATTACGGGAGTTAATGTTGCTATAACCAGCAAGATACTTTAGTTAAAGACAATGTGTAAAAGTGGGATAGGTGAGTCGTCCATATGTCATAATTGCTCAGGACCTGCAAACCACCCCCGCCTCGCCTCTCCATCAAAGTCCGCGCAGTTGCACCCCCACCCCTCCGAGCTCACTTGGCGGTAATTTGGCAGGCAGCTCTATGCGAATGCCAAAAACTTGCCCGAATCAATGCGCCATATTGAAGACTATAAATAAAGCCAAGTTGCGACCGTGTTGAAATATGTGACGGGCCGCGGGCGCGCAGTTCCGAGGCACGGGGGGGGGGGGGGGGTGCAGCGCGACGGACAGTTTGGCGCTTCCACTGTTTTGGTGGAAAGGTTTCTGCTGGTTTGATGTCGCGCCCGCCTCGCTATTCATTCGCTGCAATGCATTGTCCAGCCGTGCAGCCGCGTGGCCCGTCGCAAATCACCACGGCCGGACGGTAGGTGGCGCCACCGCTGTCCGCACGGCCACAAGAAGGACAGCACGGCGCGCACCGCACGGGCCAGACCTAATCACGGGCCGTCCCAAATATTTCACAAATCAGATAAATGTGCTGCCGATATCTGCCGCATTTCCATGTATAATTTTTGCGTCCCCCGGTGTTTGGGGTAACGGACACAACGGCGCTGAGTTATGGGCGAGCACGGGATATGTCGTCCAAACTCGGGCCGAGAGTTTAGTTCACTCAGCGCAACAAAAACCAAACGACCGACGGGGCACATTACATGCCTGGCATCTCCTTTCGCTTTTCCAGAAGAGAAACAGGCGCATAGGCCGTCAAAACGCAAAACCGGACGCAAAGCTGAGAAAAAGGTGGGTCCTCGTGATCTGAAGCAGCAGAAAAGTTTACAGGCATACACTTTCAAGAATTTTGATTGCCAGTCGTGACTACCTAACGGGACCACTCCGTCACGCAGCCATGCACGATCCGCACTGGGTCAGGAAGGAACGGTAGACGAGGAGCCAGGGCCTTCAACACAGAAAGGATCATATTATTTGTGCGAAAACACTCTGGCAGTTAGACACCAAATCTGAAAACCGTACAACCACATTAAAGCAAATGACACAAATTTATTCGCAAAAGTTTGTAATTCAAAAAATCGTGTGTAAACTTTTACAGGTTTAAAGAAAACAAAAACTAAATATCTTTATATAATGCTCAGAAGACGCATCACAAAGGAACAGAATATTCTGGAGATGACGTTGCCGCGGAGCTCCATCATAACGTGACTCTTTAAAAAATGAAATGGCTGGTCACAAAGGGAACTGGTTTTATATATTTTTCTTGATGTAGGTTTTAAGGTGATAAGCAAGGAACAAGGAGTAACATCTTTGAGCAAAATGCATTCTCCATTTCCCGCATTTATATAGAATCTGACTGGTCTGGATACGTATGTGTACATCAACTATAAATTGCCTTTCTTCACAAACCGCTCCTTACGAACAGCACATTTAAATGGCTTCTAGGCAGTGTGGGTAGGCATGTGAACTAAATGATAATTCCGTGCAAAACTACCGTTACATACATCACAATTAAATGGTTACTCACCAGTGTGAGTACGCATGTGTTTAACTAATTTACCTTTCCCTCCGAAACGCCTCTTACAGACATGACATGTATATGGCTTCTTACCAGTGTGGGTACGCATATGCTGAACCATATTATCTTTGCGAGCAAATCGCGTCTTACAGACATCACAATTAAATGGTCTCTCGCCAGCATGCACAAGGATATGCCTTACGAGGTCTGCTTTGAAACGAAATGTTTTGGCACAGAGTGTACAATTGAGGTCTTCTTCCGGGTGCTCGTGGAGGTGTCTCAGCAGGTCAGCGCTAGAAACGCATTTCACACCACACTCGCCGCATGAGTACGCCTTACTGGGCTTCCTCTTCCGCGGCGACATCTCTTGGTCGTCCTGCGCACTGTCCTTGAGCGCCTTTCTGGACTGCTCACACGTGACACGGTGATCGGTTGGCATCTCAGGTTCAGCACCTGTCAATAACAAAACTGCGTTATATAGGTTAGACCTGGTGGGACCAAAATCGTACTAGAAACAATCATCGGAGGTCAAGCGAACGCAACGCTGAAAAAATGAAGAACTTTTTAATCAGACTTCCAGAAAATATTTACAAACCCAAAAATAATATAAATTTGAACTAAACAGTTTCAGGCAGGATGTTAAGGTGGGGCAGCGTCACAAAATGTTTCATGCATTCTTACAGTACTAGTGTGCGTATGGCCAAGGATGATAAGCAAGGGTAAATCTTAGTGCAAAATTTATCATTCATTGGTCGCACTTGGCTTCTGACAATTGTTCATTTAAATGTTTTAAGCTAAAGTACTATCTCTAAAACGCCCTTACAGACATCAAACTCAAATGGCTTCCCGGTTGTGGGTGCGCATGTGTCTTACTAAATGATCATTTCGAGCAAACCGTGCCTTACATACATCACACTTAAATGGCCTGTCGCCAGTGTGGGTACTCATGTGCGTAACTAAATGAGCTTTCTGTGCAAAACTCCAGTTACAGACACCACACTTAAATGGCCTCTCGCCTGTATGCACACGGAGATGCCTTGCAAGAACATACGTGTTACGACATTTTTTGGCACAAAATGCACACTGGAGGGGTTCTTCCCGGTGCTCGTGGAGGTGTCTCAGCAGGTCAGCACTAGTATCATACATCACACCACACTCGCTGCACGAATATGCCTCACTGCGTCTCTTCTTTGGCGGGGACATTTCCTGGTCGCCGTGCGCACTGTCCTGGTAATCCTGTTCGTCCGACTCATACGCGACAACGGGATCAAAGTCATACTCGGCGTTTGCTTCGTATGGGCCGACGACTTCCGATGTGACGTTTGTGTCACTCGCTTGGGGCGGTTGGTTTGTCTGTTGGGCACAATGGACGCCGTCAAAAATCCTGGTGCTCGCTTTGTCATTGTCTAGGTCAAGAAGGACATAGCGGCCACTAACTGCCAGGCCGAGGGATTTGGATGGCGCATCAACGACCTCCTCCTTCTTGGCAGACGGCCCCATAGCAAGCAGGCAGCAGCCGGTCACTTCCAAACCACTCGGCGTCCTGGGCTCAGCACCTGTGAACAACAACACCGCGTTAGAGCCCGATCGACCACCCCGTTACCAACATGCGCGTGCAGCACTGGGTCATCGGGACAATGGACAGAAGACGGGGCCTGCAACAGAGGGAGAGTCATAGGTATGTATGTGCGTGGAAGCCCTTACTCCGGACCTGAAAATCGTACAACCAGATATCAAGCAAATTGGCATCGGACACAATTTATTCTCAAAAGTTTTTAATTCGACGAATCGTGTGTAACCAGTTCGAAAAGGAAACAAAACTGTAATATTTTTACTTCGCGTATTAGAAAATAATGTTCTAGAGGAAGCAATTGTTCTCCGGATCTCAGCAATAAAATAGTAAAACGCTTGATAACGTGACATTTCAAAATGAAATGGATTGTCACAAAGAGCACCAGTTTCATACATTACTGATATGGGTTAGAAAGTGATTTACAAGGGTAAATCTTCGTGCAAAATGTAAATGCAGAGGCCATGGCTTCTCGCCAGTGTGGATACGCATATGGTCAACTAAGTGATCTGTGCGAGCAAATCGCCACAGGCACACACCAAACTTAAATGGTCCGAAGTGACCTTTGAACTCACGGAAGTGTGTACTTGACCAAGTACACACTAAATCTCCTGCATAAATGTATGGAGGTTTTAGTGAGTACTTGACCGGGTACACACTACCTCCTGCATACTTGACCAAGTACCCTCATGTATACTTGCCAAGTACACAGGACTTCCTGCATTCATGTACACACTTGTGTTTCCAGAGGGTGTGGAACAACTAACTAATGCAGATAGACACCGAATCTAAAAGCCGCTCAACCAGATTAAAAACACAAATTTATCAACAAAAGTTTTTTAATTCGATATATCGTGTGTAAACAATAGTTCTATAGGAAAAAAATCTTTACAATTTTTACCAAAATCATTAAACAGGATGTTCTAGAGGAGACGTTTCCGCGGAGCTCTATTATAAAATAATGAAACCTCAGCAGAGCGTAACTTATTGAAAAATGGAATGGAAAATGGATAGTCACAAAGGGCACACGTTTTATACACTTCTACTGGTGTGGGCTCTAATGTGATGACAAGGGTGGATCTTAGTGTAAAATGCATCTTGCACTTGGCGCACTTTATTGCTTCTGACCAGTGTGGATACGAATATGTACAACTAAATCATCTTTGCGAGCAAAACGTCTCTTACACACATCACATTCAAATGGCTTCTCACCAGTGTGGGTGCGCATGTGGTTGACTAATTTATCTTTGCGAGCAAATCGTGCCATACAGTTATCACACTTAAAAGGCCTCTCGCCAGTATGCACACGAAGATGCCTTGCGAGGTCTCTTTTAGAATGAAACGCTTTAAAGCAAAATGCACACTTAAGGTATTCTGCAAGGTGCGCGCGGAAGTTACTCTGCAGGCCACTTTCGTGGCGCATCTTGTCTGTTTCTTCGTCACGACTAAGGCAGCTCGCGCTGTCCTCTTTCTCCTGCAGGCCACAGGGCGAAAAGCAGCCAGTAACCACCAGGTCGAAGGACTCGCCCACTTCATCAAGGTCCGCCTCCTTTACGGATGGCTCCGTAGCAAGCGGGAAGATGCCAGCCACCATTGAACTCCTCGGCGTTGTGGGCTCAGCATCTGTCGACAAAAACACAGCGTTAGAGCTGGTTGTGGACGAACGGCGGGACCACCCCTATGGTCATGTGCAGCACTGAGTCATCGGAGCCGGACATTAGGTCAGAAGACAGGGCCTACAACATAAGAATATTTGGGTGTTGAGCCACTAACATATCACTGAAAACCTTTCAGTGAGGTGCCTCTCTCGAAATGAGTGAGTCAATTTTGCCTCGCTCAATCAGAACGATGACTATAGGGATTACCCTATTTGAGTCATATGCACCGAATTCTCACTCTGAAGGAGTAAGATTTCCCTGACCTCGCCGAATGGCAGTGAGGAACATCACTCTCATAGGGTGAGGACCTGCAAATTATGACTCAAATTGAGAGAGAGTCAGATATCTCGCTCTCAGGAGTGAAATTTTAAGCAAATTGGCATCTGACACAATTTATTCGCAAAAGTTTTTAATTCGACAAATCGTGTGTAAACATTTACAGTCAGAGCGGGCGGATGCCTGTCACCTTTAAGGCCTTCGGCGAACCGGGCCTAACACTTTCCAAACAACATCGCGAAAGAGCCGGAAATAACTGCAAGAGGGACCAACCCGGCAACGGCATGCTCGTGGTGCACTGGGTCACAGGGACGCGGTGACAGTTGTGCAAGAGACAGGGACTGGTAAAGAGAAGGATCATATTTCTGTGTGGAACCACTAACTAATGCAGACAGACAGACACCGAATTTAAAAACCATTGAACCAGATTAAAGCAAATGACACATATTTATCAACAAAAGTTTTTTCATCCGACAATATAAACATCGATAGCTCTAAAAAAATAAAATAATGAAAAAAACTTAAATATTTCTACCGCAGGCATTATACAGCATGTTTTAAACGTGACGTTTCCACGGAGCTTAATTATTAAGTAACACCTCAGCAGAGCGTAAATTATTGAAAAATAAAATAACAAATGGCTATAGTCACAAAGGGCACACGAATTATACACTTCTACTTGTGGGGGCTTTAATGTGATGACAAGGGTAGATCGTTGTGTAAAATGAATCTTGCACTTGGTGCACTTTATTGCTTCTGGTCAGTGTGGATACGAATATGAACAACTAAATGATCTTTGCGGGCAAAACGCCTCTTACACACATCACATTTAAATGGCTTCTCACCAGTGTGGGTGCGCTTGTGGTTAACTAATTTATCTTTGCGCGCAAATCGCGCTTGACAGACATCACATTCAAATGGCTTCTCACCAGTATGGGTGCGCATGTGATGAACAAAATTATGTTTATGTACAAAACTACCATTACAGATGTCACACGTAAACAGATTTTTGACAGTGTGGGAACGCATATGGTAAACTAAATTATTTTCGCGGACAAATCGCGCATTACAGACCTCACATTTGAATGGTCTTCTATGCTGATGAATATGCCTATTAAGATCTGCCTTGGAACAAAACGTCTCGGTACAGAATGTACACTTGAAGTATTTTGAAAGGTGCAAGCGTAAATGGGTATGTAGGTCAGCACTAGAATGACATTTCACACCACACTCGCTGCAGGAGTACACCTTGTTGCGCTTCCTCTTCGGCAGAGACATCTCCTGGTCGTCCTGCGCGCTGCCATGGTCCCCCTCCTCGGCTGGCTTACACGCGACACGTGGATCAGGGTCGCACTGGGCGTTGGCGACGTTGTGGCCGACGTCTTCCACTGGGTCCTTTTTGTTACCCTCATGGCGCATCTCATCCGTCCCTTTGTCACCATTGAAGCTGCTAGCGCTGTCCTCTTCGTCCTTCTGCAGGCCAGGGGGCGAAAAGAAGCCAGTGACCACCAGGCCAAGGAATTCACCCTGTGCGTCAAGGTCCTCTTCCTTTACGTACGGCTCCGTAACGAGTGGGAAGATGCCGGCCACCCTCGCGGCCACCCCCAAACTTCTCGGCGTTACGGGTTCAGCATCTGTGGACAAAAAAAAATACCGCGTTAGAGCTGGTCGTGGCCGCACTGCAGGACCACCCTCAACGGCATGCATGTGCAGTACTGGGTCATCAGAGAAGGACATTGGGGCAGAAACATGCAGACAACGGATCTAAAAAATCGTTTAACTAGATTAAGGCAAACGACACATAACTATCCACAAAAGTGTTTAATTCAACATATCGTGTGAGCTCAAAAGAAAACAAAACTCACATATTTTTACGTCAAACATTCGACAAAACGTTCTAGAAGTAGCATTACCGCGGAAAAAAATCATGAGATAACAACTGCTTATGGAGCGTAAATCATTTAAAAATTTAATGGCTAGTAACAACGAGCAAAGGCTTCATACATTTTTACTGATAAAGGTTTTAAGGTGTTTAACAATGCCAGATCTTTGTGTAAAATGTATCTTCCCTTTGGCGCACTTTTATGGCTTCTGGCCAGTGTGAATACGCATGTGAACAACTAAATTCTAATTTATGGAAAAAAATGCCTCTTACATACATCTCATTTAAATGGCTTCTTGCCAGTGTGGGTGCGCATAATCACAACTAAATGATGCTTTAAGGTGAAATTGGCGTTACAGATTTCACAATTAAATGGTTTTCCACCAGTGTGGGTACGCATATGGTAACTACATGATCTTTCCGAATAAACCGCGCCTCACAGACATCACACTTAAATTGCCTCTCGCCTGTATGCACACGAAGATGCCTTGCTGGCTGTCGATTGAACCAAAATTGTTGGCACAGAATATATACACTGTAGAAGTTCTTTCCGGTGCTTGTAGAGGGGCATCTCCTGATCTCTCTGCGCACTATCCTGGTGCGCGTCTTCGACCGACTCATACGGGACACCGGGGTCAGAGTCCCATGTGGCGTTTGGTTCGTTTGCGCCGACGGCTTCCGATGTGACGCTTGGGTCACCAGCTTGGCGCCGTACGTTCGCCTCTTCTTCACAATGGACGCCGTCACAGCTCCCGCTGCTCGCTTCTTCCTTAGGTGGCAAATAGCAGCCACTAACTGCTAGGCTGACGGACTCAGAGGGCGCATCTCCGATTCCTTTACGGCCCGTAGCGAGCGGGCTCCATCCCGGCACCTCCAGACCCCCCCGGCGTCCTGGGCCCAGCACCTGTCAACAACACCACTGCGTCAAGGCCGGAGTCGGTTTTGGCTGTACTTAAGGACCACCCTGTCACCACCATTCGCAGGCAGCGCAGGGTCATCGGGGTCGCCGTGGCAGGAATGTGGAAGCCGGTGGAAGCACTCACTCTGTCAGTTAGACAACGTGTCTGAGAATCCTTCAACCTGATTAAAGGAAAGTAGCATGTGACAGAATTTCTTCACTAAAGTTTTTAATTCGACAAATCGTGGGTACACATTGACAGCTCTCTCGCCAGTATGCAAACGGAGATCCCTTGCGAGTCAGCTTTGGAATGCAACGTTCATGCTGCAACAGAAGAAGCAGGTCCTGCAACGTTTCTGGTCGTGGGGAGTAACTTTGTCGCCTCTGTCGTCGTTCATGTCGTGGGCGCGGAGCGCGTAGCACTCCCTTCACATAGCTGTCCTCGGCATCGCCTTCCTTGGGGGAAACCGGTGTCCTCCAGCCTTGGCATCCCGGGCTCAGAATCGCGTTAGAGCTCGCCACAGGACCTCCCCGGGGAGACTGCTAACCACAACCGGCATCATGAACGCGTCGGTCAGCAGAATCTAAAAGACGAACAAAGATAGTACTTTAGTACAGTTTCTCAAATTTCTCATCGGCTCGCTCGGTGTCGCAGGTGTTTGTACCAAAACCCCACCCCACCCTCGGGGATATTAGTACCCCCCACTCGACCACCTTAGGGTAAAAATGCCCCAGGGGATTTATACCAGAGGTACCCAAGAATGGTCAAGTGGGGGGTACTAATTCCCCGAGGGGTTTGTATGGAGGGGGGGGGGGGTACTAATGCTCCCGGAGATTTGTACCTTTTTACCGGGGTGTAATGGGGGTATCCCCTCCTCAACCGGTTAAAACCTTGCGAAGTGATAGACAAAACCCTCGCTTTTCCAAAGCATTAGCCAGTGATTTGCAATCGCAAAGCAGTTAATCGCTCAAGGTTGAGCTGGTTTTTACATTCTTATAAACGGACCAGATCAGCAGAAAAGGATGGTGAAGTTAGTCGACATCCATGAAACGGGGAAGCTGGGGGG
>NW_026267437.1:291701-292661 GCF_000697945.3 Frankliniella occidentalis | reverse complement strand
GGCTTCAGAAGGAGAAAGAGAAACAAGAGAAGAAACGTGAAAAGGAGAGGGTTAAGAAGGAGAAGGAGAAAGAGCAACAAGAGGAGAAGGAACGTGAAAAGGAGAGGCTTGAGGAGGAGAAACGTGACAAGCGTGAACGGGAGAAGGAGCAGAAGAAACTTGAGAAGTCCAAGAAACGTGAGGAGAAGAAGAAGAAACGAGAACAAAAATAACACCACCAAACAGTGAGAAGAACGTTTGGACTAGGGATGGTGTTATCATTGTGCTTTGCTTGGCTTCCTGAGCCCTGTCACTTCCAGAGTCTGTCAGCACTTCTTGATTAACCACCTTGGCTTCTAGAACCACCCTGCTCTGGGAATGGCTCCTTTCACCCCGGCTATAATCCGAATTCTGACCACTACCTGGACAGTCGTCAGTTCTCTCTCTAACCGACTCATCAGTTATCGAATCCGCCTAATCCGCCCTCACCTTCTCCATCGCCAAGATCATGGAGCCCGACCGTCGGCGGCCCAAAGCGAGCTCGCCGCCGAGCCGCGCCACCGCGGACCCGCTCAACGGCGTGCTGTCGGCGTACCCGGGCGCGCTGCAAAGGCCCATGCGGCCGGGGCCCGTGCAGGGCGGGGCGGGGCGGGCCATGTGCCGCGGGGTGAGTAGGCGGGCCGCGGTGCTGAGTCTTGGCATGCTGTACAGTCCTCAAGGACCTGGCCTCCTGCACGGGCAGCAGGCCCGCGGGGCGCAGCGCGACCTGGGGGACGGCGGGGACGGGGCTGGAGTGCGTGCTGCACGCGCTGCCTGGCCTCCCGTGCGCGTGATTGTTTCCGCGCCCACCTGCGACCCTTTCACACGGCTCTTGCACCTGTGCTTCACTCTGTGCCGCGGGTCTGCCTATGTGCCAGGGGCTGCGCTGCAAGTTGTCGGGTGTCGGCGCTAGATGGCGCGTGTGTGGGCACTCCTGCGCGC
>NW_026267437.1:289282-290808 GCF_000697945.3 Frankliniella occidentalis | reverse complement strand
CGGTCCCCGGCTCCGTTCAGTTCCGTCCAAGTCCAAGAATAAGGCAAGCTTGAGTGTGTCAAATTAGTTTATTTCAGGATGTCAAACCAGGGACAAGGGCGTAGCCAAGGTCTGGGACAAGGACCGAACGAGGGCAGTCAACGCCAAGGGCCAAGCGGGTCAGGAAGTCGAGGACCTTCGGGTCAAGGACTCCTGTCACGTTCAAGCCAAGGGCAAAGCACGCCAAGTTCAGGTCGAGGTTCCAGACAGGGTGCTCGTCAAGGTCCTGGTTGGCTAGTTCAGCCCTTCGAACCGCGTCCACCTGGCACTGAAGGTGACGATGACACGCATGACGACGACCAACACCGTGGTGTGCACGACCAGCATGGCGACGACGATCTGCAGGGCAACGGTGGACAACAATGGAATCGCTCTGAACAGCTCATCCAGGATGACGATCAGGAGATGCGAGCATACGTCGACGAGCAGTTCGATCAGCGTTTCGAGGACCTGTTCATCCGCCTAACAGGCTATATCGACAGTCTGCGTGTGCCGATCTCCAGCCAGTCGTCCAGCCAGCCGTCCGCCCAGCCGTCTACGTCCGCTGCTCCGTCTACTTCTTCTGGTCCTGCTCCGCAAACCGGTCGAAAGTGGATGAAGCCCAAGTCCTACAATGGCGAGACTGACTACAACATCTATGCGGTGCAGTTTCGCAATGTCGCTCGCTACAACAACTGGGACGAGTTCAAACAGCGTGACGAACTGCTGAATGCACTTGAAGGAAAGGCCACCAAAGTCCTTCAGTGCATGCCCCATCTCCAAAGTGATTCCACCACTTTCCAGCAGCTCCACGAAGCCCTGGAAAAGACGTATGGCAGGAAAATCACTGTATGGGAGCGTATTAATCAATTCCAAACACTCAAGCAAGGAACTGAATCTCTCCGCGAGTTCGCCAGCTCTGTGGAAACAGCAGCTATCTTGGCGTATCCACACATGCCTGAGGAAGACTTGACTCAGCTCAAGGTGCAAGCCTTTGTGCAAGGCCTCAAGAGTGAGTCAATTCGCTCTTCGTTGGCGTACCAGCGTTTTCCTTCACTCATGGCAGCCCTTGAGAGTGCGGTCCAAGGCCGTACCATCTTGCCTGGTGCTGATGAACCACCTACAAAGAAAGTTAGAACAGCTAAGGTCAGTGGTACTTCGACAAAAGAAGAGGAAGAGGAAGATAGCGAAGTACAATGCCTACGTACTGACCTTAAGCGCAAGAAACCAACAGTTAAAGCTCAGATGGTTTTTGCTGACGACAAACCCTCGACGTCCTCTGGGTCCAGTGGCTCTGACACCCCTCAAACTGATGGCCGTGGTCGTGGAAGAGGCCGTGGCAGGGGTAGGGGCCGTGGAAGGGGCCGTGGCAGCTTCAGTGGCCGTGGGAATTATTCCGGTGGTTACAGTGGTAACTTCAGGTCTGATCCCTGCTCCATCTGCAACAAAAGAGGCCACAGTGCTGAAAGTTGTTGGTACAGTGAAGGCAACGGCAGTGGTAACTTCCA
>NW_026267437.1:285406-285816 GCF_000697945.3 Frankliniella occidentalis | reverse complement strand
CAATTTTTAATTTTTTGGTGGTTTATTTGGTGACATATCTTTTCAAAGATGATATTTTTTTGAAGGTAGGACATACCCATTGAACGTTAACATTTAACCCGTTATAACTTATGTTCAAAAATATGTAAAAATGACTTAATTTGGCCCAATCGAGGTTTCCCTTTATTAGTTCAACTTTCTGATAATTTATAAAACATCAGATAGACCTATAGAGTCATTGAAAATTGTTTAGATTTGAAGAGTTTTTGCTTGTGGGACATTCCCACTTTCAGATCTTGCGCGCAACTTTTCTCCGGAACTATTTGACCAAAAAACCTGGGTGAGGAAACATTTTAATGAAAAATGATCAGGCAGTGGGATACTGGGCCCCATTTTTATGTTTATTAAACAACAGTTAATTTTAAATCAAA
>NW_026267437.1:283951-285356 GCF_000697945.3 Frankliniella occidentalis | reverse complement strand
TGGGCCAAATTAAGTCATTTTCACATATTTTTGAACATAAGTTAAAACGGGTTAAATTTTAACGTTCAATGGGTATTTCCCACCTTAATTTGAAAGGGGGGGGGGGGTCTGTTGCTATATTATAATGTGCGTTATGTGTTTCTTATTTACTAATAGTACTTTTTTTCTTTGTTTTAGGGATAGAGAACAAGTTTTCATCAAGAAATTTTCTTCTCTGATTTGGTGTAGTGTGACTTTTTTTTGTGCTAATGAAAACCTGACAATAATAAACAAGTTTCACCGTATTTGATTTGCCATTTCTTTTGATTTTCATTATTTTCCCAGAAATTTTCAGTAAGCATGTCGACTGACCATGTCCACTGACCATCCACTGTAGTGCATAAATAACCAGCGTTTGTATGGATGTTTCTGAAACATAACATTGGATGTTGGCCGTGCTTACACACTAAAAAATTCGGGGCGGTACGCTGCATAAACCGCCTGCAATGCAGTGCATAAAGACCCAGCATTCGTATGGATCTTTTTAGAACATAACATTGGATACTGGCCGTGCTTACACACTAAAAAAATCGGGGCGGCACGCTGCATAAAATGCCTGCACTGCAGTGCATAAAGAACCAGCATTTGTACGGATCTTTGTGGAACATAACATTGGATACTGACCGTGCGTTCCCCAGCCTTATATGCAGGCACACGATAGCCGTTTTTCCGACGTCTGCATCGGCATAACCAGACCTCACAGCCGGAAAAAATCCTACCCAACGGGTCGGATTTTTGGCGAGGCTTCGTCGTCGGAATTTATCCGACCCCCCTGTCCCCGGAAAAAATCCAAAGAGGGAGGGTCTACTAGTTGACAGAACGCTAGGGTCGGATTTTCCCGACCTTCCGATTAACAGTGAGCCCCGGCTCGCAGCGCGTTGCTCTCAGTGCTCGCTCGTTGCAGGGCTCTTGTAAGTTGAAGGAAAAGTTGATCTTCCCGCAGAATTATGATCGTACTAGCAAACATTAGTCTATAATGCATCTGCTGTTCTGCGGTTCTGCGGTTCTGCGGTCTCTCTTAAGTTGATAAGGCCTAAAACACGACGATCTATCGCCCCGCCGCGCCACGTTCGGTGGCCTAGATGACTTTAGGCCGAAGGATTGACTCTGTGAACCAAGCTCTTATGGCGTCTGACCGACTGCCTGCGTGTCTGTCTGATCTCAGGTGGCAAAGTAATTTCCTCTCGAATAATGTCTGGGGTGCGATTGGAGAGCTCACGGTGAGCTCACTGTGAACTCACGGACTGCGCCTTCTAGAGCGCCTTCTAAACCGCTCAAACAGGGGCGTAGGAACGTTTTTTTGGCCGGGGGGGGGGGACAGCTTATCCGACCTTTTTGGCGCCCCCTTACGGTGACTAGAACCCCC
>NW_026267437.1:272717-279021 GCF_000697945.3 Frankliniella occidentalis | reverse complement strand
AATCACCCACACATCACCCAACAAGTGAACCCTCCCCCTCCCGTTTCGTCACGTTTTCCGGAAAAGCAAGTGGAGCGTACGAAAATGCGTGCTGACAAGACGCTGAGAAGCTGACAAGACCGGTGGATAAGAACTGCAAGAAATGCAAGTGTGTGAATGTCGCTCACCTGCAGGTGAGCGACATTCCATTCGTATAGGGCTGTAAAGGTGTGAATTTTTCCTGGAAATTTCACACGTTTACCCCCCTAAGTGTACGAATGGCATGTCGCTCACCTGCAGGTGAGCGACATTCACACACTTGCATTTCCAGTGTAAGTGTCGTAAGTCACCTTATAAGCTAAAATTAACTGATAGCACAAAAACAATTTTTGAACTGGATTAAGTACAGGCCAAGAATTCTACCGTGGATTACAAAAGTAAACTACATATCATACAGATTATAGGAACCGTTTTTTCCTTCTACTGAAAAATTGAACTCTTTGACTTTCGTCACTTCTATGGACTACCCCAGATATGTCGTCATATATAAAGCATATATCGCTGTATATGATCATGTACAAATCATATATGGCCATATACAACCCCATTTCTGGGATGCTGTTTCCAGCGCTGCACTTGGTTTTCAACTGCGCGAGGTCAATTGGCCCCGTTTGCAACTGCGCTAGTTTGTAAACCGCGCGTGTTCTGCACGTGCGCGTGCCCAGCAACTGCGCGATGTCAATTTGAACCGTTTGTAACTGCGCGAGGTTTTCAGCTGCGCGACGTCTGCAGCTCCGCGATGGCCGTTTTGTGCTCTTTGCAAGTGCGCGATGTTTGCAACTGCACGTGGCCAGCAACTGCATTTACTTTGCAATTACAATCTCAGCCGGTTACTGACATTTTGCAAATACACAATGAACTCGCTTATACAGCACTAATACTAAAAAAATTGCACGTAATAATTACAAATTTAGTAAGTAATACTAATTATTTTTTAGCAAGTACTTAGGATGATCTGCTTAAGTAGTTATTAACAAAATAATCAGTTTTACTTACTAAATTTGTGAGTATTACGTGCAATTTTGTTAGTATTACTGCTGTATAAGCGAGTTCATTGTGTATTTGCAAAATGTCAGTAACCGGCTGAGATTGTAATTCCCAAGTAAATGATTCGTAGTTACGAAGGATCTAAATACTTCGCATTTCTGCAAAGCGTTGATGTGCAAGAAGTTCACAATGTAAAGGTGAACAGAGTTGCTCAACACTTTCGTTGAACACTTAGAATAGTCCCGGCTTAGGTTATCTAGTGGTAGAAAACGCTAATTTCGACTAGTTTGTAGCGGTTCCACTAGTTACTTTCTTAGTTTAAGCGATTTCTGTTGATTTTGATTAATTTTGATCCTGATGATTCCCGGAGTTATTGCCTTCTCGTGTGCAACGTTGTGTTAATTGACAACTCGCACCGCACATGCACGCCAGTTGCACACTTAAATAGCACAAAACGAGAGCGATTGGAGGCAAGTGAACTTACATCATTCCAGGCACAGAATCCTTTCATTTCCTCGCCATCCTTGAATTCTACCTCCATTTGTCGACATTGCCCTTGAAATTCCAGGATGCCAAGTAGCCTCGTGAGTTGCGGTAGCTCCTGATCGCATTGCAGGGCTGTCCTCTTCAGACTCTGAGTCGCTGCCTCCCACGCTGCCTGGTTTCCACTTGATTCAAGCACGCTCTGAGGATGAAAACAAGGTGAAACTAAAGTTAACATTCAAATGTGAACTATTCTGCCATAAACGCTCCGGTACAACGTGAAAGTGTATGTATGCTGAAGAGTCCATTCCCATCCTAGCTCATACAGAATAAATGATCATTTGAGTGGCGAGCATTAGAGAGCTGCGGGTGTATGGTGGCATTGGGTAATAGTATAAATGGTATAAATCTTAATGGGGTGACCCCTAAGATACCCTAAAATTTTAGACCTCTAGCTCATCTCCTTCCTCTTACACGGACGACAGACAGTCAGACAGTGTAAAATTAATTTGTAGAGCTAAAGGTCTACAAAGATTACAGAATCTTAGGGGTCACTCCTGGACACCGAAACGCCTGCACACTAAATGGAAAAGGAAAATTTTTCATCTAGGAAGAGATGCATTCTTAAGCACATCAGGGTTCATACCAGATCCCAATTTCTATTTTCCCTGACTTTTCCCTGACTTCCAGACCAAAATATTCCGTTTTCCCCTGACTTTCCTAAGTAAAATAGGTCAATGTAGTAGAAAAACAGTAAAAACAGGAAAATAAATTTCTTACTACTGAAAAATATTAAGAATAATGAAAATCAGAATATTGGTAAAAGAATCGACTAAGGTGGCGTACATGCCCGCGAGCGTAGCGAGCGACAGTTCTTTTTAACTCTAAATCTGCAGTTTATGTTATCTTTGGTGAAACTACCTGGGCCATGGCCAGTATTTGCCCCCACTGAAAAGTTTTCCTTGACCCAAATTAAATTTCCCTCACTTTTCCCAGACTTCCAGACACCTTTTTTTTTTCTCCCTGACTTTTCCCTTGCTTTCCCTGACTTCCCTGACCGGAATGAGCCCTGGCACATCTCTAGGAGATGCAAATTTGCACGGAAATAAGACAGGAATAAGTGAGGAATTTGCATCTTAAGAATGGACAAAAAATAAATTGCCCAAAAAAAGGATGCTAATTTAAAGGATGCATGAAAAAAAAGGGTGGATTCAAATCTGATCCGGTTGAGATGTGTCGAAAACGCGTCTTTTGTAAGAACAGTCCTCTCAGATTTATAGTGTAGAACCCGTAGACAAAACATTTGGTCCGTTTTTGGCTCTATCTTTGACCGGTTCGGCGCTAGAGATTATTTCGACGAAAATGTGGTGAAAATGACCACGCTTAACAGAAAGGCGAACAAGAAGGCGTCAGTGTCCATAGAATGATGCAGTTTTGTGCACACCTCAACCAGATGCAAATTTGAATCTGATCAGGGAGAAATGTGCATCAGACTGATGAACAAGTACCGCCGGCAGGCCAAGCTGTATATAGCTTGAGCCTAAGGCTCGGCCCCTGCCGAACGGAGTTGCCTTGCGAGGCTAAGTGAAGCTGGCAACTTCGTTTTGCAGAAGGGCAGGCCTTGCTTGTTTGTTCATCAGTCTGGTGCACGTTTGTCCCTAATCAGATCTAAATTTGCTCCCAGTTGAGTTGTGCATTAGCATTGCGCCATCGATAACACTCAATATTTGCTACGTTTTCGCACAAACTCGGTCGCCGTTTGACGAATATTTAGCTACAGCTAAAATACTGCTTTTCACTTAGGCGTTACGCCCACCGTAACGTGACGTCGCGTGGTACCGGTGACATGCGACCAACCTCAAGTACCTACCCTAGGGTGTCTGTAGACAGCAAGTACCCGGCCTCGGCCGCACGTCCGCGGCGCGGCAGGGGAAAAACCATGTCGGAGGAAAAATTGGCGCGAAAGTGACAGGCCTAAAATCAATTTTTGCGCATGGTTCCCGACATTGCGCCCTCAGCGCGACGTCGTTGGAAACTCCTCGACGGCTTGTGCTTGTGAGTCTGTGAGGGAAGTCCTGTCGTATCGCGCAAATGCAAGTCTGATGTGTTGTGCTTGTGTCAGTTCATTAGGCTAAGTGCGAATACGCAACAAATTCATTTGCCCGTCAGAAAACACAGAGTACGTCAGGTTAAGACACGCATAATTTTAATCAGGCTTTGAAGAAGCTATGTAGTGGGCTTATGCAAAAGACCTGGTGTTTTCTGTCTGTTCTGTACTATTTCATTATTAGAGGGGTCGCCAACTCGAATTTTTAGGGAACAAAGTGTTCAGCCTTAAATGCATAGACTATACTCCGGCTGTACTTATTTCTGAGTATACAACAAAATTATACCCGAGATCGCTCGCAGGACACGTAGTACCCGGGGAACATGCGGAGTACGCAAGGGGGTCATTGCCTTTTTTTATTATTTTATTTGAGACCTTTCTTTCACTCGTTATTTTATCCTTGCTACTCCAATATAACTATTTTAGATGAGTGAAGACCGACTTTGGTGCTAAAACTACTGACTCGACTGTTAAAATGATGAAAAAAGTCGGTGAACTTAATATAATACCTCAGATACTGAAAGCACAGTTATATAAGCTGCGTTTTGAATATTACCAAATATTACCTAAAATTACCGTGATTTACGGTAATTTACGGAAAATTACCGAGAAATTTTATATTACCGGTAATTTTAAATCCCTAATGGCGAATCGTCGGTTTTTCGACGGTTTCCTGACATCAGGCGATTATGAAATAGGCAGTTACGACTTACCTGAGCATGCGTCAGTGTTCTTTGGAGTTCCTCTTCTCTCATCGTTGCTGTCTCTAACACCCGTTGAAAGGTGTCGGCGACATTAGGAAGCAAACTCATCAAATTGCTGGCGACTGAACCCTGCAGTTTAAGTGTGCGCTGCAACAGGAATAGCACTGATTCCCAGAAGACCTTCCTACTTCGAAGAATCCACAATAATGGGTCAATAGAAAACCACAATTTCGCTTGTTTGGCTTTATCTCTAACGTTTAGGCGCAAGAGGGCGATTTCCACACGAGAACCACCCCAAAACATTTTAATGTTTTTACTTAGATGTTTGTCAAATTGATGGTCTCAGGTAGGGTAACTCGTCAAAATTAAACCCCGAGGAGCAAAATTTGTGAGTTTTGGGGCCGAAGGTCTATTTACGACCGTGCCTTTCGCCCGACTCGGGCATCTGCGCCGCAGGCCTAGGTAGATGTGTGCCAGGCGCGTCGCAGCGTGTGCTTCGAGAAATATCGTGAAGCCTGTTACGCGAGACGTGCTCTAAGGTATATCTACCTAGTATTATCATTGTTAACGGCTCACGTTTACTCATTCCGTAGAAAAATCGCGAAGCACATATTCCTATAGTTCAACAGTTAAAACTGCACAACTGCATAGAGCCAGTTTGACAGTTCAAACTGTTGAACTACACAGTTTTGCAGTAAAACTGTGGAACTTTTCAGTTTAACAATTTAAACTGAAAGACTTACTTTTAGTTTCGCAGTTTGAACTGTCGAGTTTCAAGCTTTTATACAGTTACATTCGCAGAGACACCGCTATCCCTAAAGCAACAAGTCCATTTATGCATTAACTGGCTGGTCGCCCAATAAAGATGACGTCCGCTCGTTAAATGTAAGCCGTTTCTTGAATTAGCATAAAAACCGAAACTATTAAATCATATAACTAAGTTACTGAAATAGAAAAGGAGCGAATGACAACGGCCCCTATTATGGAGGAACCCTATTGAAGCATTCGCTCTAGCCGACCCTAACGAGAACGGGATCGTCTGAGAGACTTTACCATACTCACACGAACAACTTCCAGCATAGGTCCTACTTCGGTCTTGCGTGCTTTTTCAAGACTGCAAATATCGTGCTCATCCTCACAGGTTGGTTGTGCGGTAGCCTTGCATGTAATGCAATAGAACCTAATGAGATGCGGGAGAATTATTTGTTACACAGCGTATGGCATTATAGAGAGTTTTTGTTGGAGGTTGAACTTGTACGACACACTTTGTTAATGGCAAATTACAAATAATGTCGTACATGTATAACCACTCTGCACTGTAAGAAAAACCTACGGTTTAACAACGGTCTTGGACCGTCAATTATTAACCAATTGAAAACCGTTCTTGGAAACCGTACCTGGTACGGTGAATGGACCGTATGAATTGGGCTTTTATATGCACTGGAAATCCAAATAACATTCACTTTAGAAGTGAGCGAATAAGATTTCGCACACATTGGATGAGATTAGGATGTAAATGATCATTTTGTGACAATTAAAGTTGAGCGGGTGACTATTTTCTCTGTTTGAGCTCCAGAACATATCTCACACATTGCATTATAGTACAGCTCTCTTACCCACTGCTTATAATAAGTCAGGTGGCTACGCTGTGTTCTTGCTCACAAATTATTTACCAACGCCTGAATAAGTCTGTTACGTGTGCAAATTGCCAGGCACCATATGAATAATGTTTGCTGTGTTCCATAGTGTTGGTATATCAACGGTGCCCGGCCTCTGGCTCTGCGCGGCCAGCGCGGCTGGCCTCCACGACGCTCTGGGGCTGCGGCTGCTGGTTGTGACAGATGGAGCCGACAGCGAAGAACGTCCAGCACCTCCAGAACAGCCGGCCGCAGGTCGCGCCCCAGGGCCCAGCGTGGGGCACGAACGGCCAGAGCAACAGCGCAGTCTCGTCGGCCACGGCCAAGTCCGTACACAGGCTGAAGAA
>NW_026267437.1:264942-267169 GCF_000697945.3 Frankliniella occidentalis | reverse complement strand
TCTCAATTCTTTCTCGAGTTATCGTGCGCACAGACAGACAGACAGACAGACAAACAGAATGAAACTTTTCCGGTCACTGGAGTAATGGGCTTCGCTAATCGCTCAGCCAAAAATAACCTTCCTAAGTAGTTCCTAAGAAAAAAAATTGTATTACTTACTCAATTTGTGAGTATTACCAGCAATTTTGTCGTAGTAGTACTGCTGTATAAGCCAGTTTATTGTCTATTTGCAAAATGTCAGTGACAGGCTGAGAATGTACAGTCGTGTAGCTATACCTGCGTTTCTGCTTGTCTGCCCGGTTGCCTTTTAGGAGACTGATGATGTAGAAGTTATCCGGGAGACCATTAACGTCCAGTATATCCTGCAAATCATAGAAAACTATTTTAATCAGAAAAACTGAATTGCCTACACTTCCGGATATTAAGGAAGTTCTCATGTCTTTAGTAAACTTCAAATAAAAGGCAGCTTTTTTCATTTGTGAAAACTAGGAACAATATGTCTTTCTAGTGTCTACGCTCTCACCCCGTTACTGACATGTTGCAAGTACACAATGAACTCGCTTATACAGCAGTAATACACACAAAATTGCACGTAATACTCACACATTTAGTAAGTATTACTAATTATTTTTTTAGGAACTACTTAAGGGAGATCATCCTAAGTACTTGTTAACAAAATAATTAGTATTACTTACTAAATTTGTGAGTATTACATGCAATTTTGCGAGTATTACTGCTGTATAAGCGAGTTCATAGTGTATTTGCAAAATGTCAGTAACGGGCTGAGAGTGTACATCCGTAAAAGTGAACAAAATAATTTTGCGGCAGACCAACAGTCAAACAAAGTAATTATAACACGTCGTGTCATGTGCATGATCCCGCTGAATAGGTTGGCGCGGTAGGGGGCACGGGAGATCACCCCCCCCCCCCCCCCCCCCGTCAGATGGACTGTAGTTTTTCCAAAGCCGAGTGGCGGGCCCGCGGCCTGAGCCTAAAATAAGTTCAATATATGTAGATGCAGACAAAGCCTAGGTGACGTTGACCTTACCTGTTTGTGAATGTCGCACATTTTCCGGGCAGAAAGACATGCAATGCACAAGGTGTGTCCGCATGACATGACCTTGGGTCGTCGCTCGGCCTCATCAAAATGCAGCCTGCATCCATCGCAATGCATGGCTGGACAATCAATACGTATTCGAAGTTCTCCTGTAAATTAATGTTTAAGTTTTAGAACTCTAACTTTCCCACTCATACTGTTGTGCTCTTGAAATCGTCAAGGATAGGGTATTTCAATGGAGCGCTACCCGGAACTAAGAAAAACTAGCACATCTCCTTCTAGTGGAACAGACAGACACACAGACAGACACACAGACACACAGACACGAGGTCGTTTGCATAAGCCCGCTGGATAGCTTTTTCAAAGCAGAAGGGCGGGCTAACAAAAAACTGGCCTGCCGGCCGGAAACAAGACAGTCCAGCTCCAAAAGAAAATTCAAAATATACAGGCGCTAAGGCTTGTATCTTTAAATTCAATAAGGTATGAAAATAAGACTGAAAATCTCCTGATCAAAACTGGAACGTTAATCGTCAATATCGGCAACGGCAACCTTTTATCAAAACGGGATACTTAAACCTTCGGGTACAGACAGGGACAAACAAATAGATAAATTCACCCAACAAAAGACACAAATAATGCTAGAACCAGCATTCAAATTCCAGCCTTCTTCAAAATTTTGCTGTGCTGAAAACAAGTGCTTTTACATGTTTCAGAAACTTCGCCAACTTCAAAACGGGTTATCACGATTGCTGTGGTTAAAACAAGCTGGGCCCGCTCTTCCGCCAATCCAAGTTGCCAGCTCCGCTTCGCTCCACCGGCAACTCGGTTCGGCAGGGAGCGGGCCCAGCTTGGCCTGCCGGCGGCGTTTGGGACGGGCCTGTCCCTTCTGAATTTTTATGGTGTAATACGTCTTCTATCCGAAAACGGGCCTTCGGCCCGTTTGAGTGATGGCTCGCTTCGAACCCTCTTTTTGCCAGGTACCTTTTCTGTCAACTTCGTAAGTAAAACTCAACAAACGAAGTATTCTTTTCATACGCTGAATGTCTTTGGCTGTGTGTGCCTCAGTTTGTAGAATACATGCAAGTTATGCCGAAATTTTAAGTTATTGGTGTTAGCTTATGGATCCAATAACACACCTATGAAAATGTACATAAGACTAGACCTAGAAGTT
>NW_026267437.1:254403-260747 GCF_000697945.3 Frankliniella occidentalis | reverse complement strand
GGCCCGGCCCCTGCCGAACGGAGTTGCCGGCGCAGCGAAGTGGAGCTGGCAACTCCGTTTGGCGGAAGGGCGGGCCTGCTTGTTTTAAATATTTTTTTCCCCAAACCCTTGTATTTCACAGGTCTGCCCCCTTAAGCAAAAGAGCGGGCTAAAAACAGCGAAAAATCAGCAAAGTATGCTAGAATCACGATTCAAATTTCGCTGAATTTGTAATCGCTGCGTGGGCGAAAACAAGCACATTTCACATTTCAGAGCGCTGTGGTTCAAGTTTAGAATTTGAGACTGGGGATCACGTGTGAAGTGGACAGGCACGCCATATGGAACCCAGTGCCGATTGAGCTCTAAGAGTGCAGGGGTTGGGGCGCGGGGCGCTAGGAGCAGCGCTGCGTTCCACAAGAGGTTCAAGTGGGGGTCGGCCGGCTTATTATGACCCAGCGCGGGGCGAAGCAAATGATGCAAATGTTTACAACTCCAGCAGAGCGATGACAGGGGACTGCCGCCCGGCTTGGCATGGAACGGCGGGAACGGACGGAAAGCCTTCCCCCACAGCCTCCCAAAATATGATATTATAGCACGACAGATCTTTATCAACGCCAATCGGCTTATCAAAACTGGAACTGGAACGTCAATCGGCAATCTTTATCAAATCTCGATAACGAGAACCGACAATATTTATCAAAACGGTAAACTTTTAACTTCGGGTAGAGACAGACCACAAGGGACTGTCTAAAAAGGATACATAGAGCGCTGGTGGGGGCAGGCGCGCGGAGAAGCGGCGGGTGGATGGAGCCTCACCGCCCGCCCCCGCCACCGCTCTCTGTACCTGTTTTTCTCTTCTTAGTTCCGGCCTGCGCTCCATTAAAATACCCTATAGAGTTAGCGATCTGGTAATTTCAGGGTAGTTTTGTATCATAAAAATACAGGCCGAGTTTAAAGGAGCATTCTAGCTCGAAATTGACTTTATAAACGAAACCTTTAACTGCAGAAGTAAAAGTCATTCTGTTTAGACTGCTAAATCGAAAAGTTCCACAGTTTAACTAAAAAAACTGTGTAGTTCAACAGTTCAACAGTTTAAACTGTCAAACTAGCTCTATGCAATATAGCATGTCGGTAAAGTTGAAATGCAGAAGAATGCGCACTGTAAAACGTTTTTGTGAATTTACAATAATTATATGTTACGAAATGCTGCTCAAAAGGGCTTCCACGCAGAAAAATGAGTTAGCTATTTTACCTAATTGTTGGTAGCTGGCACCTTTTAGCTATCGAGCTAAGTGTATTAGCTACGCACCTAAATATTAGCTTAACTGCTAATAAAAGTTAGCTCCATACAGCAATTAAATTGGCTAAATATTAACAATTTGGCTAATTTGGTTAGCTCTTGTGCTAATCTCTGCGAAGAGGTTATAAAATATTAACACTCCAGGTAAATTATTAGCTACTATGACAATATTGCAGGCAGTAGACTAAGAGCGTTTTTAACCGAATTTTTGAATTTTACCCCTAGAGGACATGATATGAGGCAGTACCACTCAACTGTTTGGATAGGTAGCCTCTTGTTCCCTAAAAGGCCCTGAAATCATTCTGTAAATTTTCTAATAGTGGTTGAACTAATTTTGTTAGCAGCACAGCTAATATCATTTTGCGATTTTTCTTAGCTGTGTAGCTAACGTTTTAGCATGCACTATATCACCCACTAATATTAGCTGCAGCAGCTAAGAATTAGCTGTACAGCTAACTATTTTTCTCCGTGTCGCGTACTTGGTGCCAGTGCTACTAGATGTCCCCCATTTCCGCAATTTGTACCGCAATATTGGTCCGCAATCCGCATTTTTGTCCCGGGTACACTAATAAATCCGCATTTTCCGTCTTTCACCCCAAATTTACCCAAAATGAGCAAAACATGGCTAAATATCCATAGTTATCCTCGGCGTTATTTCGAATTCTGTCGCCGGCCGCAGCCCAGTCGCCGCCTGCTAGCAATGGTATTAACAGCCTCCTGCTTAGGGATGGCAACCCGGTAAAAAACCGGGAAAAAAACCCAGGAAAATCCGTTTTTTTTACCGTTTTTTTTTTTTTACAAAAAAAAAAAACTTGGTAAAACACCATTTTTTTTATATGTAAGGTATTTTGTGTTAATATGTCAGAAAAGTACAATTAGAGCGATTTTTCGTTGTAGTCTACCCTCCTGGCCCTACCCGGGTGGAAGGATCTGTACTTCTAACTGTAATGGCGCATTGTATGCGGATCACATTTACGTATGCATTTGAAGTGTGTACAAAATCATGTCAAATTGTGTTAGGACTACATATGTTAACGTTTTTGGAAAATATTGTCAGAATGTATAAAATGTACAGCTGTAGCCTGTAGTTAGACCACAGTTTAAATGCAGATTTCTATACTTTTTCTGCAGTTAAGTCGCAGTTCTACTTTAGAAAAACTGTAGTTTTTTCGGAATCCGCACAGTTTAACTGCAGTTTGGGCGGTTAGTTTCGAACTGCACTCCGGACAAGAGTTGCAAAGTACAAACAAAACCTACAGTTGGTATCATACTTAAAGTGCAGTGTTCAAAACTTCGTTCAAAATTTTTTTCCCGGGATTTTCTTCTACTACCTCCTTTCTACCTTCCCCCACTTACCCCATTTCATCCGATTAATGGAATGTAGTACTTTTACCTTGATGAAAGTTGATGAAGTTGATGGGAGTTGAACCTCGGACCTGGGAGTTGGTAGCACAGTACGATGACCACTGAGCCACTGCGACACCATGGCTCTGGTCTCGCAGTAACTCAATGACATGCTAAGCGCTCCGGTCCGACAACTCACAGTCGAACTACAGTCGGATTACAGTCCAGCTAAAGTTATGCTACATTTCATCCACCGTTTGCATAATTCCTATGCTGTCTAAGATTTACAACCGAATAAATCGTCTCCTGCTGCTCGGTTCACATGACAATGCAGTGTACTACACGTGCACACCGGCCATTATTTGCATGTATACGTATTACGCGCGTAGTATTAATAAAGCATTCCGGTAAAGCTGAAATGGAGAAGAATGCAGGGAAGGAGAAAACGGAACTCGCCATACTTTAACATGTGACTTCCGTTTTCTCGTTCCCTCTGCATTCTTCTCCATTTCAGCTTTACCGGAATGCTTTATTGATACTACGCGCGAAATACGTATACATGCAAATAATGGCCGGTGTGCACGTGTAGTACACTGCATTGTCATGTGAACCGAATTTCTATTTGTGCCAGAGAAGACTTTGGCTTTGAAGGAGAGGGGCGCTTAACAATGACCAGCAATATTCAAATGGAATAAAAATTGGACAAAAATATTTGACTGGGACTGGGGCGAGATGGCACAAGTCTGCAACTCGCCCCAACCCCAAAATCGGGGCGAGTTAGCCTTGGGGCGACTTGTACCATGGGGCGACTTGGATGGGGCGAGTTGTCCGTCTCCCAAACACCTCCATGAACCTAGCCGGCGCAAACCAGCCGGTTCGAGTGACGAGGAGAATGACGCCGCCGAGCAAAATCCTCCTGCGACTCCCAAGAGCAAGCGGTTGAAACGAGGGGGCGACGCGTCGAAATCAGATCGGCCAAAACATGGATCTACGAGGTTTTCAGCAGAAATGAAAGCTAAATATCCATTTTTAAAACCTGATCCACACGATCCATACAAATGCATTTGCAAGCTGTGCAATGGGAAGCCTTTCAGATCTGAAAGGTAAATGTCATGCCGGGTAAATGTTCTCTATAATAATTCCCGCCCCGTAGTAGAATTATTTCAATTTTCCATTACAGTTATGACATTGACAGGCACACAAAAGGCGCAGGTCACACTAAGAAGGCAGAAATAGTCAATCCGAAGACTCAAAAAAATGTGTTTTCTATGCTCACAGCCACTTGAGAAAAAAGTCAAGTATGCGGAGTTGAAACTGGCTCGGTATGTGGCACCTCACGATTAGGCGTTCTTGAAAATGGATCACCTAACGGACGTTGTGAAAGACATTTTCCCGGACTCAAAAATTGCTCAAGAGCTCTCCCTGAAGAGGTTCAAAACTCGTGGATTGGTGGTAAATGTTATTGGAGAAGCCGTAAAGGGAGAACTCTCTGCCATTATGAAAACAACAAAGTTTTCTATGCTGACGAGTCAACTGACATATCAGCTGTAAAGACGGCCGCGGTGATGATGGTTTTATGATCAAGTAGCAGGGCGTGTCGTCGTGCGCCACTGGGATCTCGACAACCTGTTTAGGGTAAGGGGCCCAGTAGTCGACCGAGGGGGAAATCACTAGGGTTCGTAGCGTACGGACTATTTCGTAGTATTTCTCCTACCATTTCGGTTATTTCTCCTGCCATTTCGGCTATTTCCCGCCTATTTCGGATTATTTCAGGCTATTTCGCGCTATTTCGGAGTATTTCAGGGGTATTTCGCGACTATTTCACCGACTATTTCGCGTCTATTTCGTCTTTATTTCGCTCTATTTCGCTCTATTTCGCCTCTATTTCGCCTTTATTTCGGACTATTTCGGGGGAAGGTGTACGAACTATTTCGCAAGTGATTTCCCCCTCGTAGTCGACAGTACACCAGTAGTCGACACTTTCAACTTTGCGATCGAATTCCCGCGAAGTAGTTAACGTTAGAGTCTCGGGCGTTTTGCCAGACTTAGGCGCACTCTATTGAGATTACAATGAACCCATTGCCGATTCCGTGCCACCTCCGGGAGCCGGTTGGGAGCGCTTCGCACAGAACACTGCTCGTCGCGTCACATCGAGCCATCATGTCTTAGCTCCGGAGTAGTGCCCGCATGGAAAAAAGTGTTCGAGATTAATTTGCGTTGAGTCAGTGCGCTAGATTTCTTCTCAAATCTAGTTCGGCTCGGAAGCGGCTAGGTCCCAGTCACGGTCCGTATACGATTGTCACCACGATGTAGTGAGCCCCCCGGTGGCGGCACTGCCTATGCCGCAGCGCGCAGAAAGTGGCACCAGATCCCGTAGAATTAAGTCGGTTCGCGCGGCCGCTACCGCAGCGCGGCGATCGGTCGTGGGACACCCCTTCCCTTCCCCTCCGTTGTCCCCTCGCTTGTGTCCAGCTCCGCGCCGTCCAGGTAGCCAGGTACCCGACGACAGAGACAACTAAGCTATCTGGGCGCACATATGGGGGACGATCGCCGGAGCAACTCTTTCGTTGCGACTGCCAGCGGCTCGTGAGCGGGCGAACGTTCCCTAGTATGCTTCCGGCCTCGGCCCCCACGTGTGCGCCCAGATAGCTCAGTTAAATGGTTAGAGGAAGATTGAACACAAGAAGCAAGAAGGAAAAGAATACTGCTAAGAAGAAATGATATTCAGAACTTTTGTAATGTTTTTATAATGATTTTTCTGATTGAATTTGTAATTTGTGAACTTTCTTTGCAAATACTGAACACTGAAACGCTTTTGAATTTCATGAAGTACGTTAACAAAAAAAAAATTGTAATAAACTGTATTGCGAGACGTGGAAAGAGAGGTTAGGAAGAGACAGCCGAAAAATGTTGTGAAAGAGTATCGCCGACCGTGCGGAGCGCAGTCGCGCTGCCGGCATGGAGTAGAGCCGCAAGTTTGAGCGGAAGGGGGGGGGGGTATCGCCGGCGACAAGAAGAGAAGATGCCATGGCATGGAGCACATGGAGTATCGACAGGTTTTTTTAGTTTTGTACATTCAGCCCAGCTGAACAATTTTAATTTTTTACCTGTCTGTAAACAAAAAGATCTAAATAAAGTGTTGTAAAAAAAAAAAAAAAGTTGGCAAGGTGAGTGGCACTGAATCCAGAGTCCGGAGTTCTACTCTGTGTGCGCGCGGCCTTTTTTCTCGCCAACACGACGCATGTCTGCAGACTGTCCGAGAGGTCGGATAGTGCTCATCTACCTGTTTGCAGACTTCTGTTGCCCTCTCCCCTATTCCGCAGACAGTAGCCAAATAGTTTTCTGTCTAAACGGTTTGGGGTCTGTCCGATCTCCGCACAAGAAGTGTTTGAATCCTAACTATGACCAGTAATCACTTATGTCTGAGAACTGTCCGGGATGTGCCTGGGCAACTTGTAACTGCATTCTATCTGACCTGTGTGACAATCGTATATGGACCCTGGCTGGGACCTAGCCGCTTCCGAGCCGAACTAGATTTGAGAAGAAACCTAGCGCACTGACTCAACGCAAATTAATCTTGAACACTTTTTTCCATGCGGGTGGGCAGGTGTTTCCTCGGAAGGTTCTGTGACGCTGCCATTCACCCGAGTGGTTCGGGAGGACGTTTGTGTTGTTGTCAAAGATATGTATTATCTTTCCCTATTTAGGTTTTCGAAAATTT
>NW_026267437.1:249037-249738 GCF_000697945.3 Frankliniella occidentalis | reverse complement strand
TCGGCTCGCTTACACTACCCTGTTTAAATCAATACTAACTGCACTAGAAATTAAAAACTAGGTAGATGTACGCCAGACCACGTCTCGCGTAACAGGCTTCGCGATATCTCACGAAACACTGTTACTCTGCGACGCGTCTGGCATACATCTACCTAGGCCTGCGGCGCTGACACCCGAGTCAAGTTAACAGGAGTGTATACGGCAATAGGGTCCTTCGGCCCCCAAATATGCCATGCTAACAGCATTTGTGGGGGACTTATTACTCTAAAATTAGAGAAATGAAACTTCTGATATTCGATAAATATATTCAGTAAAACTTCCGATTTTGACAGATTGTTATAAAATCAACGATGTAGCGCGTTTTAGTCATAGTGGATACTCGAGAGCATCTAGACCCTAAAAGATGTTGTAGTTTGGCGCGAAATAAGTGGTTAAAGTACTGATCCCTTTTCAATTTTTCGATATGAAGCCTATTTTACGATTTAATAGATCTATTACCATTCGGTCATTTGCACCATATTTTCGTTAAGAAATGATCTCTAGCACTAAAACGGTACAAGATAGAGGAAAACGGGCAGAATTTTCGACCAGAGGCCCCTACTTTTGCGAGTTACCCCTTAGAAACCCATATAAAAATATTCGATAACAAATACATTTAGCAACCTGTGGTTTTTGATTTTTTTTTTAAAGTCAATTTTTGA
>NW_026267437.1:247037-248987 GCF_000697945.3 Frankliniella occidentalis | reverse complement strand
CTAAAGTTGCCGTTTCTAATCAACCTTTAACTTTAGTTTCTGTGCTGAACACTGTGATGTCAGTGGGTGCAGTTACCGAATTATGACCGCCTAAAATTTGTGCTTCATTCTTTGTGGAAAACTGATACGTTTTACGTGAGCCAGTGGGTTAAACTACTACTGCAAATATAGGCTCTGATTGGGGTTATGAAGTCAATGCCATGGATTACTATTCTCTACAACTTGTATTGTTGCCCAAGTAAGTTATTACCTGTCGTCTAAGGCAGGTAGAGCCTGGATATACCAACACTATGGAACACAGCAAACATTATTCATATGGTGCCTGGCAATTTGCACACGTAACAGACTTATTCAGGCGTTGGTAAATAATTTTTGAGCAAGAACTCAGCGTAGCCACCTGACTTATTATAAGCAGTGGGTAAGAGAGCTGTACTATAATGCAATGTGTGAGATATGTTCTGGAGCTCAAACAGAGAAAATAGTCACCCGCTCAACTTTAATTGTTACAAAATGATCATTTACATCCTAATCTCATCCAATGTGTGCGAATCCTTATTTGCCCACCTGCAAGTGAGCGACACTTGTACACTTGCCTTTCCAGTGTGGGATTACAATTAGTTCCTTTCCATATGGACTTGAGACGTCCAATGGAAAGACTTCCATTGGGTCATTTAAAAGGAGAATTTCTATTAAAGCATAAAAAATTACGGCTATTCCCTTTTTATTAAAGTCATATTCTACGGTTAAAATAACGGTGAGATGTTGTGATCATACCGTACCGTACCATGTTGTAAAATCCAAGCCGTTATTTCACCGAAGGTAGAACGTTTTTTTTTACAGTGTGGAAACTAGGGTGTGAGACAGTCTCACACCAAATGGTGTGAGGCAAAATACCTCACACCAAACGGTGTGAGGCAAACATACCTCACACTACATGGTGTGAGACTGGTTGTGTCTCACACCAAATGGTGTGAGACTGTCTCACACCTGAGTTTGCAGAGCACATTTTTCACTTTTGTTCGCTAGCTTATTAGATCATCAAACAACGCTTCAAAGTCCGTTCTGAGCTCTAGCTCCGTATGCTGCAAACCTGTTCTTTAACACTGCGATTTTTTAGGAGATGATACGCAGTTATCATCAGCTTGTACTCTCGTAAAGTTGTAAGTTCGCCAGTTAAAGCGTAAAGCTCGTAAGTAAAAGCGTAAAGTTCACCAGTTAAAGTGAGCAGCTTGGTTTGTAACGCCGTTAAATCGAATCTGTATTAGCCCAGTGCGGGCCACGAGCATCCCCGTGCCCCGTGCCTCGTGCCGGCGCTGTAGTGCTGTTCACACTGGGCAGCTCCCGCACAGCGTTGCGCTCGGGTCGGCGTTTACGAGTAGTCATAAACTGCGCCGCGCTTTGCCACGCCGGGCTACAACGCGTCAGCCCTCGCCGGGCCCCTCCATGAGTACCGCGCCATGCTCACCACGCTACGCTCGCCACGATTGCCACGCCACGCTGGCCGCGCTCAATTCCGCGTTCAACGCCGCTTTCAATGCGACGCCAAACCGCCCCCGGCCACCCCCGCGCTCGCCACCCGCACCATACCGCGCCCACCGCGCCATGCTCGCCGCACCATGCTCACTGAGCCGCGCTCGCCGCGTCGCGCCGCTACGATTGCCGCGCCACGTTAACTGTGTTAAAAGCCGCGTTCAATGCCACGCTAAGCAGCTCCCGCGTCACACCTCACTGCCCCCGCCGCACCCGCAGAGTAGTAGGAGAGTAAAAGCTCAACGCCAATCGCCAAAAATCATCTGCTTTCGCGTTAGCGTACATTTGTCATGGAAATTATTGGCTGAGCGATTAGCGAAGCCCATTACTCCACTGCCCGGAAAAGTTACATTCTGTTTGTCTGTTTGTTTGTCTGTCTGTTTGTTTGTCTGTCTGTCTGTCCGCACGATAACTCGAGAA
>NW_026267437.1:245378-246987 GCF_000697945.3 Frankliniella occidentalis | reverse complement strand
TAATACATCATGATGACATCAGTAAAGCACCAGGTGTCAATACTGTGCCGAATGATAGAGTTTGCTTTCAGTGCCCCATTTGCGTAAAGCATTTCTCTGCGAACGTGCCCTGGCTGCCTTAGAAAAGTGTCAGCAGACACAAGGGTCGAGGGGTGAGGGGGTTGGGGGGTTGGAACCCCAATTGTACCGCCGCAGTCGCGCCAGTCCGGGCGGCTGGCCGCTAGGGTGGAGTGCAAAGCTGGGATTGAACAAGTATACCTGGAATAAAGTACTTCAAGATATCCCAAGCCAGAGATCTGCGATGGGCGGGCGCGCTCCGCCCGCTGCCTGAGGTGTGCGAGAGAGAGCGACAGTCATGGGCGGTGTGCTGCGGTGCTGTGGCTTGGCGTGGCGGAGGCAGTCACCGGCTGGACATCCGAACAGTGCCGAAGTCACCTGTGCGGGGTCCGCGCGGGTCGGCGCTGGCCGACAGCTACTCTCGCCACGCCAAAAAGGTGCCGAATGAAGCGGGCGGACCATCCGCCCGTCTCCGGGCTCGGTCCAGGCGACCACCCGGCCCATCGACGAAGAGACGGGCCGGGCCGGGTGCTCTGGCGACGAGCGCTCGGTGCTGCCGGGCGGAGGCCGCCCGCCCATCGCAGAACTCTGTCCCAAGCTTGCGGCAGTCCATTCTGACTCATTGTCTGACCTTCAACCCCTCTCTAAGGGTTCGAAGTTGGGTCATTGGTTTGGTCATTGAGGGAAAGTGACACTTTTTACCCCCCTGGGCCGCCGTGGGCATAATCCCGGGAGCGGCTACATGCGGTTCGGTGTGGAAATTATATAGGGATATAACTCAGGTGTCGATACGCTGTGCGATACCATCTTCAGCTTGCCCACAAGACATTTTAGGCAACACACTAAGGTTTAATTACCAAGCTATTGCCGGCACTTCCCGGTTTTCGTATGTCACATCGTGTCGTTCTATACATTACTAGCTATATGTACGCCAGACCACGTCTCGCGTCTCGCGTCTCGCGTCCACAGGCCAAATCTCGACATTCTAGCTCAAAACACTTAGAAAATACGCCGGCTCAAAAAAGTGCGCCGCTAATTTTGAGCAGCAGTGTATATGTGCGCCAGACCACGTCTCGCGTAACAGGCTTCGCGATATCTCACGAAACACTGTTACGCTGCGACGCGCCTGGCGCACATATACACTGCTGCTCAAAATTAGCGGCGCACTTTTTTGAGCCGGCGTATTTTCTAAGTGTTTTGAGCTAGAATGTCGAGATTTGGCCTGTGGACGTCTCATTGGTTCGTCTTGGACCCCACGAAGTGCGCATCCCTTGCGCCACCCCATACGGCCTGTGCAGCCCCTAGAGTGAAGAGGGGTAGAAAATTCGACCTAAAAGGTTCCGAATTTGCCACTTTAAATGATCGGAAAGTCGAAATTTTTGGTGTACCGACTCAAATTTGTGTCCTCTTTCGAACGGCGCTAGCGAAATCGCGGTCGTTCAAACCCACCCCCTGCCCCGTTCACCCCCACCCCCATGAAGGGGTGAGTTTTGAGGACGGTCAAAACTACCGTGATATCCTCCGGGGACACCCCCTGTACACGGAACATGTG
>NW_026267437.1:235901-240458 GCF_000697945.3 Frankliniella occidentalis | reverse complement strand
GCCGCCGGCAGGCCAAGCTGGGCCCGCTCCCTGCCGAACCGAGTTGCCGGTGGAGCGAAGCGGAGCTGGCAACTTGGTTTGGCGGAAGAGCGGGCCCAGCTTGTTATAATACAAAACGACCCTAAAATTCCCAGATTGCTATCATCAATCCTTCTTGAGTTATCGTGCATACAGACAGACATACAGACGAACAGACAAACAGACAGACAAACAGAATGAAACTTTTTCGGTCAGTGGAGTAATGGACTTCGCTTATCGCTCAGCCAATGACTAGGTAGATGTACGCCAGACCACGTCTCGCGTAACAGGCTTCGCGATATCTCACGAAACACGGTTACGCTGCGACGCGCCTGGCATACATCTACCTAGGCCTGCGGCGCTGACACCCTAATCGGGCAAAGGGCACAGTCGTAAATAGGCCTTCGCCCCAAAAGTCACTAATTTTGTTCCTTGGAGTTTCAGTTTGATTAGTTACCCCACCGGGAATCATCAAAGATCTAAGAGTAAACAATAAAATGTTTTGGGGTCATTTTCGTGTGGAAAACGCCCTCTGGCGCCCAAACGGTTCGAGATAGAGCCAAACGGACAAAATTTTGGTCCATAGGGTTCTACTTTGACGAGATACCTCTAAGAAAGATGTAAAACAAATCTGTTTTAAAAGAAATGTTTTAGGCTTTTTGTTTTTGATTTTTTTGACCCGGCAATTATTGAGCCAGAGGGCTCAAAATCAATAGAGTTCTTCCTTTTTACGACACAAAGTTACAAAAAAAATTTGAGCATTCTACCTCAAACCTTTCTCGAGTTATCGTGCGAACAGACAGACAGACAGACAAACAAACAAACAGACGCGAAACTTTTTGATCATCACTGGAGTAATAGGCTTCGCTATCGCTCAGCCAACAAGACACGAGGAATAAGCGTAAATGTCGCATATTATTTAGCAAGCTGTCGTTCTCCACTGGAACGTCGCATGAAAATTTTGAACACATCGTGCGGAAGCTTAATTTTCGGTCTTGAATGTTTGTCTCATACGTTTAACTGTTAAGTGAAAAGGTAAGCCGCAGGGATCGACAGAAAGAATGATAGAAGTGAGAACCGTTGTTGGCTTGGCAGGATTTTGCCGATTTTCATCATAATTTCGATGTTTAACTTTAATTTTCTCAAAATTGGCCAGAAGGATTTTAATGAGACTATAGTCAAATGAAATCTAATTTTTGGATTGATTTTTTGTTAAAATTTTATCAAAATCTGTATTACAGAAGTGGCTGTAGCCACAAATTATGTAAGAAGAATAAAAATTCTAACGCTAACGCGTTAATCGGCCCCTGAAGTTTTAACGAACAATCGTAAGCACACGAAGAAATAATCATTTAACTAATCACTTCAATAGATTCGGCCCCCAAATTTGCAGTGCCAACAGCATTTGCCGGGAACTTGTTACTCTAAAATAAGGGAAATGAAACTTCTGATATTCGATGAAGACAATTATTGAAAGGTCTGATTTTGACAGATTGTTACGTAAAAAATCAACGTTTTACTGATAGATAGTAAAGGGACCCTTGAGCCCGAAGGAGGGCGTAGTTCAACGCCAGATGTGTGGTTAAAGTATTACTTCGGGTACAAATTATTGATTTGAAGCCATTTTTACGATTTAACAGACCATTCGGTCATTTTCATCTTGTTTTCGTCAAGAAATGCCCTCGAGCACCCAAAAGGCACAGAATAGAGCAAAACGGACGAAATTTTCACCCGCAAGTACCTACTTTAACGAGTTACCACTTTAAAACCCATAAAAAAATCGATAAAAATAATTTTGCGACCTATGACATTTTGTATAAAGTCAATTTTTGGGCTAGAATGCCCGTCTTTTAATTCAAGCTGTCTGTCAGTTTTTGGTGTTGCAAAACTACCCTAGAAATTTCAGAACGCTAACTCAATTTTTCCTCGAGTTTTCGTGCATACAAACAGACAAACAAAAACAAACGAACGAACAGAATGAAACTTTTTCGGTCAGTGGAGTAATACGCTTCGCTAATCGCTTAGCCAATAAAGCCGATAGGTGAGCCTGCAGGTGAGCGACATTCACACACTTGAATTTCCAGTGAGCTCTAGACCCTATGGGGAAGGGTTTCGCAACCAGATGTAGCTTTGTTTTGGGGGTCGACACTACGCTGGTGTCGACCCGTTACAGTCTTTTCTCATGACCAAACCTCACCGAACGGACTTGCCTGCGGAGCGAAGTGAAGCTAGCAACTTTGTTTGGCGGAAGGGCGGGCCTGCTTGTTGAGGGCTAGCGATAGCCGCTGGCCGGCGGCAAGGAGATAACCGGCACCAACTTATTTATCCTGACACTTTCACTCCAAAATCCTGACACTATCCTGCACTGAAAACTGGTTTGGGTTCGTCTTATCGGAACGCCAAATGTTTGCGGCCTTAAACGCCAAATATCGGCGCTCTTCGCCTCAGAACGCCAAATATTGACGTCTTGGCGTGCTCCAGTCCAGAGGACACCAATATTTTGGCGTTATGGCGTCATAAGACGCCAACCAGTTTAGAGTGTGATTATCGACACGCGCGGAAATCTTGATATCGAATCAGTCAATGAAGCATTGCGGTAAAGCTGAAATACAGCAGCATGCAAGGGACAAGAAAACGGGAATCACCATGTTAAACATGGCGATTTCCGTTTTCTTCTTCCCCGCACACTGAAAAAAATGCTTTAAGGAAGTACGTTTCACCTACGGTCCGTCCTGTATGTATTTTGTACGGGCCACGCCGTAAAGACATGGACCGTGCTTCAGTGTCGTAGTCAGAAGCTGTATAGGGTGTTCCAGGCCACATAAAACGGAAGTAGGAAAAGAATCTAACGCACTCACCTTTCTGTTTCCGTAATGGCCCGATAGACCATTCCACCGAATGGGGAAGAAGAAAGAAAAGAATCAAAAAGTACTGGAAACAGTACCGAAAACCAGTATGTAGATCATTTGTGTACACCTCTATGGCACACCAACAAGTCCAGAATAATTATCTTGGCCAAGAAAACTAGAAAAAAGTGAACGATTTGACCTGTTTATCAATACTGTTTCCGGTGGTTTTTGATTCTTTTCTTTCTTCTTCCACAGTCGGTGGAATGGTCTATTGGTCGAGCCATTCACGTGCCTCCGCGGCCTTTCAGGTAAGAGAAACTGTCAGGTGAGTTTAGAGCTCCCCTCCATTTAGGGTATACCGCTACAACACAATCGGAACCTAAAGACGACAAGCATGACTAACCGATCTGTTTCCTCCTGAAGGCCGATTGGCCAAATATGGCGTGACTTGAGCGGTCAGCCAATGAGCGCACAGAGGGAAACAGGTCGAGCAGTCACACTTTTCTTCTTTAGGTTCCAGTTCGCTTGCAGCGGAATACCCTAAAGAGGGGAGCTCTAAACTCATATGACAGTTTCTCTTACCTGAAAGAGGCCGCGGAGGCACGTAGATCGGACCCAACTACCATAGTAATTTCTTATAATGGGCGAACGAAAACAGATAAATCTGTGAGTTTGTTCATTTTCACATCCATTTTAAATAGTGTATTTCAATGGAGCGCTGCCCGGAACTAAGAAGAACAAAACTGGATACAGAGAGCGGTGGTGGGGGCGGGCGAGCGGAGGAGCGTAGGGCGGGCAGGCTCCCCTCTACCCGCCGCTTCTCCGCGCGCCCGCCCCCACCACCGCTCTCTGTATCCGGTTTTGATCTTCTTAGTTCCGGGCAGCGCTCCATTGAAATACCCTTTAGCCTGGAAAACCCTATTGACCAAAGAGACGGTTTCCGAATTTTTGTTATCCTCCTTCTGCTCTAGCAGAGTCTCGGAGTACCCTATAAAGCATTCCGGCAAAGCTGAAATGCAGAAGAATGCAGCGAACAAGAAAACGGGAGCCTCACATGAGGCAGTTGCCCAGTGTGGCGGAGCGTAGCGGGAAACAAAACAAAGCACCATAACCTACGAGAAGGAATGCTTTATATCGCGGATTAAGTTAGTTTCTCGAAGTGCTATGTGAATGCATAGTGTATATAAAGGCTGCACATTGATTGAAACCTTGTCAAATACTGCTTTCTGGATGTATCGCGTAGTTTTCTTTTGTTGCTTTCTGCTTTGTTTTGGTTCCCCGCTACGCTCCGCCACACTGGGCAACATCCTCATAAGAGCATAGTGGTTTTCGTTTTCTTCTTCTTCCTCGCATTCTTCTGCATTAAAGGTTTAAGGAATAGGATATTTTCACTAGTTTAAACCAGATCCAAAGAAGAAAAATAATGCTTCCTGAACTGTTTTCTCCCTGACGCTCATTGGCTCACGCGGACGAAGTTTTCGTACTTGTCACTATAGGGCAGTAGCAGACCTGGTCCTGGTGGCGGGTTCACGAACTTCGTCCGCGTCAGCCAATAAAGCATTCCGGTAAAGCTGAAATGCAGAAGACTGCGGAGATGAAGAAAACGGAAGTCACCATGTTAAAGCATAGCGATTTGCGTTTTCTTCTTCCCCGCATTCTTCTGCATTTCAGCTTTACCGGAATGCTTTAT
>NW_026267437.1:234147-235571 GCF_000697945.3 Frankliniella occidentalis | reverse complement strand
CACCCGAGTCGGGCAAAAGTCGTAAGTAGGCATTCGGCCCCAAAAGTCACAAATTTTGTTCCTCGGGGTTTTATTTTAACGAGTTACCCTACTGGAGACCAACAAATATTGATGAGTAACCCCTTCGGAGACAGTAAAAAAAATTATTTTTCACTAACGTCATTATGGGGACTTGTGGTATTTGATTTTTTTAAAATGCAATTTTCGAGATAGAATGCTCTTCTTCGAACTTGATCTGTCTTTTTATGACACAAAACGACCCTGAAAATCCCAGGTCGCTAGCTCAATAGGGTATTTCAATGGAGCGCTGGCCGGAACTAAGAAGAACAGAAACGGATACAGAGAGCGGTGGTAAGGGCGAGCGCGCGGAGAAGCGGCGGGTGGAGGGGAGGCTCTCTGTATCCGTTTTAGTTCTTCTAAGTTCCGGCCAGCGCTTCATTGAAATACCCTATTCGTTCTCGAGTTATCGTGGGCATAGACAGACAGACGGACAGACAGACAGGCGCGAAACTTTTTGATCATTACTGGAGTAATAGGCTTCGCTAATCGCTCAGCCAATGACAACAGTAAGGCATCTGTTTAACAACCGTTTGTCGTCGACCGGCTGAAATGTAGAGGAATGCAGGGATCAGGAAAACGGAAGTCCGATGTCAAAGCATAGTGATTTCCGTTTTCTTCTTCCTCGCATAGTCTTCTTCATTTCAGCTTCATAGGAATGCTCAATAGACCATTCCACCGAAAGGGGAAGAAGAAAGAAAAGAATCAAAAAGTACCGGAAACAGTACCGAAAACCAGTATGTAGATTATTTGTGTACACCTCTATGGCACACCAACAAGAAAACTAGAAAAAGTGAACGATTTGATCTGTTTATCAATACTGTTTCCGGTGGTTTTTGATTCTTTTCTTTCTTTTTCCACAGTCTGTAGAATGGTCTTTTGAAATTACCCTATTGTACCGAAAACTAAAGGTGAACGTACCGAACTTAACTCCTCAGCAGTGGGCACCAGCCTGCGGGCACGATTGGTGATCGTCGAGAGCACGCCGGCAGACCTGTGGCAGCGCAGCACTCGATCCCGCGTCTGACCGGCGCACAGCACAGCGTTATCGCGACCGGCCCGCCGCCGGCAGGAGACTGGCTCACTCGGCTCAGCTATTCCCCGACGCGGCGAGCGACACATGCCCCCTCCCCTCCTCAGCCTCTCTCTGTTTCCCCCCAACGGCAGCGCACTCCGCCACGAAGTGGCAAGGCGCCGCGCGGGATTCCACTTGAGCACCGTTCGCCCGCCGTTCGTTCTTCACCGCCAGGGTTGGCATATAGAATAGGGTATTTCGGGTAAGGGATCATCCATAAAGTACGTCCGCTGTTTTTCACCCCCAAAACACACCCCCTACCCCCCTGTCCGTTTTTGAAGGCCCCCCCCCC
>NW_026267437.1:225023-226657 GCF_000697945.3 Frankliniella occidentalis | reverse complement strand
GACGGACAGACAGACAGACAGACAGACAGACACAGAGGCGATGGCATAAGCCCGCTTATATAGCTTTTAAGCAAAAGAGCGGGCTAAAAATCAACGTTTTAGTGATACTAGATAATCTAGGGACCCTTAAGCCCAATAGAGGGTATGGTTCGACCGCCTTTATGTGTGGTTGAAGTATTACTCCCTTTACAATTCTGTGACATTAAGCCTTTTATACGATTTAATAGACCATTTTGTCTTTGTCACGTTCTTTTCGCCCCGATGCCTTGTCCATTGCGCTACGGCGCGCTGCGTGCAGGTGGCCCGCCCGTACTCCCTCTGTTGCTTGCGACAGTCCACGCGGCTTTCCATTCGGTTAACTGCCCCCTTGGTTAGTGATTATCACAACATGAGGTTGCTTTCGTTGTTCGTTGTTAGAATACACAGTTCAACATTGAGAAAATTTTGTGGCCAATTTTAACCGTATTTCTTATGTGTTCGAAAAATTACAGAAAGTATCTGAAAGACTACTTTACAGAGTATCTGTAACTTTACCAATACCTGTAATAATACCAGAGAACGTGTGGATTTCTACACACGCGCGTAAATTTACTGTAGTTTTTCGTGAAAAATACAAAAAATCTGCAATGTTACTATTACTGTAATTTTACCATAGTATTTCGGTAAAACTAACATGTTTGGTAAAATTACATTTTATTTCTGTACAAGATTTCAGGAATCATCGAGAAAATCACTAATATTTATACAGTGATAGAGACTTGAAATTTTCAGGGTATCTTAAGGTCTACTCCTAGAGAACGAAACGCCTACGGCAAATCCTGGCAACCACCCCTGAGGGTGTGAAGGGGGGTATCCAAGGTTCAAAAATTCTCCCAAAAAGTATTTTATTCGTAAAATTTCGCCCGTTTCGCTCTATCTCTAACCGTTAAGGCGCTAGAGGGTCTTTTTTGACGAAAATAAGCTAAAAATAGTGAACTGTAAGTTGTCGAAAAAGGCCTAAAAACCGCAAAATAGAAAGGAAACTCTTCCCCCACCCCCAAAAAACGTTTTCTAATCAGAAAGGTGGGTTGTAGTCGCGGTGCTTCACCGTTACATCCCTTTCTCGAGTCTTCGGGGCAAACTCAAAGACGACGGGTTTAAGCGGGCCGCAGGCTCGCTACATCATTCGATCATGTTCTTCAGCCAATCGCGTGACAGAAATGGTCTGCCCTCCCAAGCAGGCCCGGGCCCTGCCGAACGGAGTTGCCGGCGAAGCGAAGCGGGCCTGCTTGTTTGATAGATATTTGATGGTCTCCGGTGGGGTAACTCGTTAAAATAAAACCCCGAGGAACAAAATTTGTGACTTTTGGGGCCGAATGCCTACTTTCGACTTTCGAGCACCAGGTAGACGTATGCCAGGCGCGTCACAGTGGGCCGGGGAGACCCGAAAACGACAAATAATTCAAAAATAAAGTATGTTAACAACAAATCTGTTTTGCATCCTCGGGTTCATACATGATTGAAGTATCCGAATCCATTTCGGCAATCGTTTTGGATATCACCAATTCTTTAATAATTAATCTCAAAGATGACATTTCTGAGACTAGTCATGGCGGGCTACGGCGGTGGTACGGGCAAGGCCGAGTTGTGAATTG
>NW_026267437.1:217893-224973 GCF_000697945.3 Frankliniella occidentalis | reverse complement strand
CGGAGGCCCGTATCTTTGTGTTCACTATTGCACTACCCGACTCGGGTGTCAGCGCCGCAGGCCTAGGTAGATGTATGCCAGGCGCGTCGTAGCGTAACAGTGTTTCGTGAGATATCGCGAAGCCTGTTACGCGAGACGTGGTCTGGCGTACATCTACCTAGTTTTTATTTTAGTCTTGTACCAATTGTGCTACCTTTGTGTCCTAGTGCATGGAGAGCTGTCAGAGTGAGGTCATTTGGACGCCCATTTCGGTCAGTCGAAATGATTTTACTCTGGCTTGCTTCTCTCCGTAATTGTATCTCTGTGGGAATGGTTTTTAATTTTTGTGCGTTTGTTTCAGGTGTTTCAAGTCTCTGTAGTTTTTGTTTCATGTACCTTATCTGCATTCCTGGCTTGTGTTTTTGTGCGTTATACCAGGTGGACGATTAACCCTGCCCACTTCTGTGGTTATGCTACCGCACGCAAGAGTGCGTTCGGGTTGCCTAATCGCTCGGCCCGTAAGGAGCCGTGGACGGGGGCAAAGGGCAATCCCACCCGCGCTTGTGCGTGGGCTGCAGCATAATTACAGGAGTGATCGGGGTTAATCAGCCACCTGGTATATTGTGTTGAGTGTTAACATTCCTACGTAGTTTTCAGTTGACCTGCGGTGCTGAGAAGACCAGTGACAAGTGACAAAAGTGACTAGTGACAAGTGACCAGTGTACAGAAGGTACTGTAGAGACAAGTGACTGACTATTTAATGTGAAATATGACTGAATTTTTGTTAGGGGCTTCCACGGCCGTTATAGAGCGGCCTAGAGCTTTGAAAGGGTTGCAACTTCCATCAAAAGGGCAACTGTCACGCGTGGTAGTGCATCACAGTGTGAACGGTGCCGCGAAGGCATTAAATATTGCCATTGATCGGGCTATTCCAATTTGTCAGGAATGTGGAATACCGATTAAAGATCATCACAAATGCCGCGATCTTTTGAAGAGAGTATGACCGTTGGCTGTCCCTTAAAAAAAGCAAAACAAAAGTCCATCCAAACCAAAGGCAACTGGAGAAGGATTTTGTTGATTCGCTTGATGAGCTTCTTTCTTGACTTAAGTGTTGCAAATGCAGAAAAAACCATCCCTTCTGATGTAAGAGAATTTTTGCTGCATTCTCGCACAGACAGGTCAAAAGCTTACCACAAGATCGCTTCATCTCTAGCTTTGAATGCACGTGAACATGAGCATGCCCGTACTTCGTGCTCTTCAGCTTCTGAGTCTACGCCTACTAACGTGTCTCCAGAGGTCAATGCAGTTCTCCCTAGGCTCAGAGCGTTAGTGCGCGAGCGCACGGATGCGAATGAAGATGGTGACACATCGGGAGAAGATTCCGGAGAAGAGTATAGACTAATTCACCCTTTCGCAGGAAGAGGAAATTGGTCTGCGAAACCTCTGTCTCTTTGGGTTTATGACTTATATTGAATTCTGGTACCAGGCAACTACCTGCGCTGCGTCGTCTCCTCGCTTCGACTTGCAGCTTTACCAGCATCTGTTAGTCCAAATAAAGGTAAGTAATAAACGCGCATCGAAAAGTTTTTTTTAAAGTCGTTTAAAATGCGAATAAAGTATTTTCTTATTTAACAGGTAGGTAACTTTAAGGAAGAATACAAGGCAACATTTAAAAAATTGCAGGGACACTTCTGGTACCTCAGCGAACGCCTTGTACCATTGGCACTCTTTGACCAGGGTGTTTCTAATGCGGACAAGAGGGAAATGGCAGAAAAACTTACAGCACCAAGACCAAGTAAGAAGTTACTTCGTCGATGGAGGTGGAGAAGAAACCCAATTGATATTAACGAGGGCACGAGTCTGGGCGATCTATGTACAACTAACTCCATGGATTTTTTCGAAGTCCTTGAACTAGATTGTAAGTTCCTGGAAACAGACCCCACCGAGTGGGAAAGTGACATTAATTTTAAGGCAGCATTTAATTTGGTGAAAACATTCCAGGTAACGAATGAAGTTGCTGAGAGGGGAGTGGCTTTGACCAAATCAATGTTGGGGCTTGTAAAAAATGAAGATAATTTTCAGAATCTACTTTTGGTTACACATAAAGATAGGAAGCTCCACAAATTATAATTATAATTTTTTGATGTGAATATATGTACTAAATTGGAGCAATAAATTTGTTGATTCTAGAAATCTTTGTGTTCTTTGTACACATTTTAAGTCTAATCAGTTGGCATTTGACTGAAAAGTGACGAAACCCGACAAATTATAGTTGATACCTACCGTCTACCTACCAATGAAGGGTAGGAAACTATCCCCGGAGGATGGGCAATCCGGTGGATCTACAAAAGGGGTTTTCGGAGCTGCACTAGACCATTAAAGTATACCTTTTATCGAATTAGGGCGGTATGACCCGGTTTTGACCATATATTCGCAATATCGGTCAATTCGAAAAACACAAATTCCCCTGAAAAGTAGGCAACCTCTTTCGACAAAAATCAGTCGCCGCTATTCCTGCATAGAGACACATCATACCAACTTATTCGGCCACTAAAACGTCCTCGGATGACGACTCAATCCATGCAAAAGGCCGGAAACCATATCGAAAAAAGGGCCGTTTTGACTGAATTGGCCCACTTCAGACCCCCTGGAGGACAGGCAACACACCCCAGAGGGCTCAGGGGGGCATTTTCTTGTTCCTTAGTATTTACAGAATCCAACGAGACCAGTCCCGTCGAAATTGAGCGGGGGCCGATTTTATAAGCAGTTGAAGAACGTAATTGAGAAAAATGTCAAAACTTCAAGAGGGCGGCGCACTCTCTAATTTTTCGAAAATCGAAATCGCCGAGACACGTAACTCTTAGTTTTCGATAGAGAATCGATCATGAAGCCGAGAGAGAAGGTTTCTACTGTGCTTGCGGCAGAAACCTACCCGAAGTGCAGCTTCATTTTGCCTATGATGTACCTGATTGATTCTCGCAGTCATTTGTATGGAGGGGATGATTGGCTGAGCGATTAGCGTAGCCTATTAATCCGCCTGGTCGGAACAAAACGTTTTCTGTCTGTCTGCACGACTGTCTGTCCGCGGCACAGGTTGTGCACAAAATGTGCACGCTGTTTGCACGCGTTGGGCACGCGGTTGGCACGTGTTGTGCACAGGACCGTTTTATCACGGGCTATGGGCGAAAATTTTGCCCGTTTTGCTCTAGCTCAAACCGTTGAGCCGCTAGAGGGTATTTTTGACGAAAATAAGCGAAAAAATACGATTCTGGCAAATCGTGGTAGACAAGAAGGTAGTTTATCGTTAGAAATGAATTTGAAACGTTCTAAAAAAAATAGCTGTAATTGTTATGCAATAGTTTATTTCAAAGAAGAGAAGTGTAAGCAACTAATGTGTTGTAGAAAGATTTTCATATTCAAAGTAGTAATCTCACGTGATTCAGTTCTTCAATATGTATTTAAATGTGAATGTCAATGTTCTGTAGTGTTTTGTCTGGTTGTTGTGGTTACTCATTCGTTTAGGTCATTCCCTGTTCCCGAGGGGGAAATCACTTGCGAAATAGTTCGTACACCTTCCCTCGAAATAGTCCGAAATGAAGGCGAAATAGAGGCGAAATAGCGCGAAATAATGACGAAATAGACGCGAAATAGTCGGTGAAATAGTCGCGAAATACCCCTGAAATACTCCGAAATAGCGCGAAATAGACTGAAATAATCCGAAATAGGTACGAAATAGCCGAAATGGCAGGAGAAATATCACGAAATAATCCATACGCTACGAGCCCTAGTGAGTTCCCCCTCGCCTGTTCCTGTAACGCGTGAGAGTGATAGTGCTCTTCTGAACAATTTTTGAAATATTTTTCTTGTTTTTGCTATGTCTGAGTCATTGAAGGTAAATAACTGTTGTTCTGTTAGTATATTATGCTGTAATAGTGAGTTAGATAGAAATATGTGCTAACATTTTATTTAATGTACTCCCAGCGTGGTTCAGTAGATGATATTGTAGAAATTGGGAAAGTTCCGTCCAAAATTTCTAAGATAGATGAAAGTGGTGCTAGTGGCTCTCAAAATGATAAGGTACAATGAATTTTTAGAAAGTATTGTTTACATTTGTTATTAATAAAAAATCTTATATCTTGAACTTTTTTTTAAAATGGTGTTGAATTTAATTAGCTGAAGAAGAAAGTTAATCAAAATGATGAGAACGAATCTGATGATGATTTGTTTGGTGTAAGTTTATTATTCGCTTTAGAATTATTTTTATTTCAAATGTATAATTTCTATTTATCCTTCCTTTTGTGTGTCTTATTTCAGGAGCTGACCTCAACTGTGAAACGTGAAATCACTAAATCAAGCACGTTGAAAATTGGAGTCAAATATCAACTTGTAGATGTGTATTCAGTGAAAGTGGAAGGTCGTTTAGCAATTATGTGAGGTGTTAAAGAAGAATCTGAAAGTCGAGTTATTTATTTCTGGATGCCTGACAGTCTGATGCGTAACTTTACTGAGTCTACTGTAAATAAGTTGAAAAACAAAATTGATAGTGGTAAGAAGGCGTACATCATGTACGCAGGAATGATCCCGAATAATATGGGAAACATACCTATGATGTTCAGTGGGTGAAGAAGTGATGAATTATTTATGTTGGCATGTCTTATATTGCGTTTTGTAGCATATCCTCCCCATACGGTAATGCCATAGGAGTGCGCAGAGTAAACAAATGAGTAATATACTAATCGGAGAGTATGATAGTCAACAACTTGTGCAATTTGCCTGATGGCAAAAACACTCTTCCTAGTTTTACGCATTAGGTCCTCCATATGCGCTCCCCAAGACAGTCGGTTATCTACCATAACTCCTAGGAATTTAGCAGTTTCTTCCTCTGCAATACTGATATATTTTACAGAGATATCAAGTTTATCTGAGGAATGTCTAAGGTTAAACATCATTACACAGGTCTTTTTCAGATTTACAATCAAATTTAAACTACTGAGATATTTGGTGGCTCCCTCAAGAATTTTTAAAGTTTTTTCTCTTACATCATTCAAATCCAAGCCAGTAACTATTATGTTTGCATCATCTGCATACATAATCGGAAAACAGTTATTAGACAATTTTTGGAGATAGTTTTTAAGCTCATTATATAAAGCAGGAAGAGTAGGGGCCCAAGGATAGAGCCTTGTGGTACCCCATACTCTACCATAAGCTCAGAAGACCTTACTTTTTGATAGATATTATCATTTAAGTGGTCAACTTCGACACATTGTACTCTGTTTGTCAAATAAGAGGCAATCCATTCCTTGGATATCCCACGTATTCCATAATGTTCTAATAACATAATTAAAACTTCATGGTTAACACAGTCGAAAGCTTTTGACATGTCGATAAACAGGCCAGCCACTTGACATTTATTTTCAAATGCTTTTGTGATATATTCCATGGCCTCTGCTATAGCATCCGTAGTTGACTTATTTGATTGAAAGCCGAACTGTTCGTTAACAATAATTTTGTTAGTTTTTACAAAAGCAGATATTCGAACATAAAACATTTTTTCATAGATTTTTGCTTTATTTGAAGTACGAGTGAGTGGCCTATAGTTTTCTATATGCTTTTTTGTTCCTTTTTTGTACAATGGCACGACTTTACTGGCTTTGAGAATATCTGGAAATTTATCTTCCTGGAAGGATAAATTAATAGCATGAGGGGAGCCACTTTTTTTATAACCACATTAGAGACCTCATCCAGACCAGAGGATGTTTTGTTTTTTAATGAGCTAATTGCTCTTAACAGTTGGTTCAAGGAACATAGAGTTACTACATTTCTCTGACAGAATTTCCATATCATGTTGGGTAAACCTACCAAACATGGATCATTTTTTAGAAAACCGTGGTTTTGGGGTCAAAAAAAGTGTGATGAGCATAATTTTTTTTCGTTGCTACGTAGTTTGAACCTTTTAGGAAGATATCCCGAGGGAATTTAGTTTCTTCCTCCAATACTCTAGGAGCTACAGGGAATTCCCATGACCGCGAATTTTGATCCATGTTTGGAGGGGGGGTACCCTAACATGGATCACCGAGCTAGAGTATTCTCCTTCACATATGTGATACACAACAGTATAAGGGGAAGGCAACTTTTTGTGTTTTATCCCTAAACAACCCCTTGCCCTATTTAGGGGTTGTGATCCATGTTTGGACGCTGACCCAAACATGGATCAAAACTTAGGCTTGTTTGGATACGTTTTGTAAGCTCATCAATCGCCGAAATGAATAGTTACTCATACTAACGTGTTCCTCTGTCTATTCTGCTCGCGGAATTACAACTTGCTCCCGCTCATTTGCATTTTCGGGGCGGATATAGGGCCTGGAAATGTGGTATTTCATTTGACTAGAATTTCGATTATTTTCTATTAATCCTGACTAACCACGTGATATAGACACTCCGATCCATTGTAGAAATGTTGCTTGAAACCGGTTCTGTAAACTTAAAACATGCGTTTTTGTAATTATTGTATTTTCTTGCTCTGTCACGGGATCCTAAGGGCACTAAGAGAGGAGAGGGACCTAAAATGTGCCCCAGGTTGCCTACCCGGACCTCTCGTAAGGCGCAATGGAAGATGTAAACGCTTGTAAAAAATTTCCTATTAGAAATTTGTGATGCTTGTTTGCATCAATCCCTTTATTTTGGTCATATTTTGCCGTGTGCAAAGTGGCATCACGCATGAACGATTTCTAATGACTGATTTTGAGGCGCAAACTAAAGAAGTTATTTAAGGAGGCTTCAAATTTTTTGTTTTTACCCCTACCCGCATTTTTAAAATACTCACGGTAAAGGATCAAAATCTTCATAGTCTTAAAGAGCATATCTTAAAACGTCTTCTCATCGAGTACCAAGTAATTCCACCCGTTAGTTTTCGTACAAGTTGGAAATAAGTAGAACCATGTGTGTCACCTTGTCTTTTAGCGCGCTTTGACGAGGTCTGTTGTGCAGACTGTTTTTTGGCGAGCGCCATCGGGAAGGGGAGCGACCATACAATAAATTGTCACAGACAAATTTCGTTGCATATATAGTTGTCTCCCTGAGGAACTTTTAAAGTTTTAAATC
>NW_026267437.1:214947-217843 GCF_000697945.3 Frankliniella occidentalis | reverse complement strand
ATATTTTGAGGGCATGTCATTTGGGCTGAACCAATGAAAACAGTAGAAAATAGTATAAAATAGTATAAGTATTATAAAATATTATACGTATTATAAGGGCCGTGTAAACAGTATTATACGAGTCGGCGACCCCTCGCATTTCTCCCTTTGGTGGCTAATTACTTTGCCATTTTGACTCTGATCGGCTTTGACCATAAGACATTTCCTTTTTACTTTTGCATGAAAAATGCAAATTAGGTACTAGTATACACTTATAATTTTGTAACTTCTAAAATAATCAAGTTAAAAAGAAAATAACAAAATATAATTGTGTTCACATGTAGAATGCTTGGAAGTCTTCCAATAGGACATGTCGAAACGTTTTATAACTACATAACTTATAATTGCAACAGCCATGGGCTTGTAAGGGACTAAACAATATTAGAGCCATTATCGCAACTGTAGGGTAGGACATGCCCATCAAAATCAGAAGAAGATAAATCATTTTCTTAAATCGACTAGTTTTGGCTGGAGTCCTATTGTGTTTAATGATACACAAGTGAAATGGTGAGAGCATTGAAATCACAATCTATGATACAACAAATTTCAATGCTCTCACCATTTCATTTGCGTATCATTAAACACAATAGGACTGGAGCCAGCCAAAACTAGTCGATTTAAGAAAATGATGTATCTTCTTCTGATTTGGATGGGCATATCCTACCCTTCAGTTGCAATAATGGCTCTAATATTGTTTAGTTCCTTCCAAGCCCATGGCTATTGCGAATATAAGTTGTGTATTTAAAAGGTAGATGCACGCCAGACCACGTCTCTCGTAACAGGCTTCGCGATATCTCACGAAACACTTTTGCGCTGCGACGCGCCTGGCATACATCTACCTTGGCCTGCTGCGCTGACACCCGCAAAAATGTATACAAAGATACGGGCCTCCGAGCCGTCAACTTCCCGTCTCTTCGTCTAAGCATGCAGGCTTGTACATTTTAGTCAAAAACTCCCTGTGGTGCCTAATTGGTTACAGATAGAGCCAAACGGACGAAATTTTCGTCTAAAGGGCTCAACTTTGATGAGTTACCCCTTAGAAAACTGTAAAAAAACATTATTTGTGGGACGTGTGGTTTTTGATTTTTTTTTAAATCCAGTTTTTGAACTTGAATGCTCTTCTTCGAACCTGATCTGTCTTTTTATGACACAAAACGACCCTGAAAATCCCAGGTCGCTAGCTTAATTTGTTCTCGAGTAATCGTGATGAGAGACAGACACACAGCCACACCTACAGCTTTTGATGATACAAAGTTTCAATAAAAATTTTACGTACCTAGCTTAAACCGTTCTCAGACGGACAGAAAGACGCGAAACTTTTTGATCATCACTGGAGTAAGAGGCTTCGCTAATCACTCAGCCATTTTTTTTTTAATAGACTTGATTATTTTAGTAGTTACAAAATTATGAGTGTTACCTAATTTGGATTTTTCATGCAAAACTAAAAAGGAAATGTCTTATGCTCATAGCCGATCAGAGTCGAAATGGCAAAGTAACTAGCTATATGTACGCCAGACCACGACTTGCGTAACAGGCTTTGCGATATCCCACGAAACACTGTTACGCTGCGATGCGCCTGTCGCACATATAGGTAGGCTTGCGGCGCTGACACCGGAGACGAGTTAGTGGGAGGGTATTCGGGAACAGAGCCTTCCGGCTCCAAAATTTGACATACTCACAGCTTTTGTCGGGAAATTTTTACTCTAAAATTAGGGAAATTGAACTTCTACTGGTCGATTAAAAGTTCGAATTTTGACAGATTGTTATGTAAAAACTAGGTAGATGTACGCCAGACCACGTCTCGCGTAACAGGCTTCGCGATATCTCACGAAACACTTACGCTGCGACGCGCCTGGCGCACATATAGCTAAGCCTGCGGCGCTGACACGCGAGACGAGTTAAGGAGAGGGTATAGGGGAACAGGGCCTTCTGAGACCGAAATTTGACATACCCGAACCATTTGTCGGGGCCTTTTTACTTTAAAATTAGGGACATGAAACTGCTGCTGTTCGGGAACGGTTTTCATTAAAACTTCGAATTGTGATAGAGTGTTATGTAAAAATCAACGTTTTATAGGTACTAGATAATCTAGGGACCCTTAAGCCCAAAAGAGGGTGTGGTTCGACCTGTAGTTTAGGTGTTACTCCCTTTACAATTCTGTGACATGAAGCCATTTTTACGATTTCATAGACCATTTTGTCTTTTCACGTTGTTTTCGCCAAGAAATGCCCCATAGCGCCGAAACGGTACTAGAGCAAAACGGACGAAATTTTTGCCCACAGGGCTCTACTTTGACGAGTTACCCCTTAGGAACCCATAAAAAAATATTTGTTAAAAATACATTTTTGGACCTGTGATTTTTGATTTTTTTAAAAGTCAATTTTTGAGCTAGAATGCCCATCTTCGGACTCGATCTGTCTTTTTCTGATACAAAACGACCCTAAAATTCTCTGGGGTGTGTTGCCTGTCCTCCAGGGGGTCTGAAGTGGGCCAATTCAGTCAAAACGGCCCTTTTTTCGATATGGTTTCCGGCCTTTTGCATGGATTGAGTCGTCATCCGAGGACGTTTTAGTGGCCGAATAAGTTGGTATGATGTGTCTCTATGCAGGAATAGCGGCGACTGATTTTTGTCGAAAGAGGTTGCCTACTTTTCAGGGGAATTTGTGTTTTTCGAATTGACCGATATTGCGAATATATGGTCAAAACCGGGTCTTACCGCTCTAATAGGGTATTTCAATGGAGCGCTGCCCGGAACTAAGAAGAACAAAACCGGATACAGAGAGCGGTGGTGGGGGCGGGCGCGCGGAGGAGCGGCGGGTGAAGGGGAGCCTCCCCGCCCGCCCTCCGCTCCTCCGCG
>NW_026267437.1:206562-214897 GCF_000697945.3 Frankliniella occidentalis | reverse complement strand
GCTCGCCGACTAACCTCACTTTTCAACGGTCGGGACTGCAGTGTGCGGCAGGGAAGGCTTCCCTGTGCTCCAAATATCGTAATTAAGCCTTTATTCCATATCAGTCACCTCGGATATATTTCAGAAAACCAAAAATAGTAGTCGATAGCCCCTGAACAACGATCCCGGTATTTAGGGAAATGGACCTTTCGGTAGCCGTAACAGAGTGGCTCAATTCAACAAAAATAGAAGATTTCGAACTGGCATGGTGAGGGAGAGCCATTAGAAACTCAGTCAATCAGGAAAATGTCCTCAAAAGTGCTCGGGGTCTCAGAATTTCGCAGGGGCGTCATCGGCAACCTCTTGGGGTCCCCGATGACGCCCTCAGGACAGGTCTGGGGGGTAGAAAGGACATCAGAAATGGAATCAGCATCCTCAAAAACCCCTAGTTTCACATTTTGGGCTCTCAGTTCTTCTTCTATGATTTATTTGTCGCTTTCAAGCCCCGCCGGCCCACTGTGCGCGTCGCAGAGTAACAGTGTTTCGTGATATATCGCGAAGCCTGTTACGCGAGACGTGATCTGGCGTACATCTTCGTAGTTGGCTGAGCGATTAGCGAAGCCCATTACTCCAGTGATGATCAAGAAGTTTCGCGTCTGGTTGTATATATGTCAACACGATAACTCGGGAACGAATTTAGATAGCGGCCTGGGATTTTCAGGGTCGTTTTGTACCATAAAAAGACAGATCGAGTTCGAAGAAGAGAATTCTAGCTCGAAAATTGGAATTTAAAAAAAATCAAAAACCACAGGTCCCACAAATAAATTTTAAGAATTGTTCTTTAAAGTTTCCTGGGCGAAAATTTCGTCAGTTTGGCTCTATCTCTAACCGTTCAGGCGCCAGAGGCTGTTTTCCACACGGAAATGACCCCAAACCATTTGAATGTTTTTTCTCAAATATTCCATGGTTTAAAGGGTCAACTGTCACAATAAAACCCTGGGGAGCACGATTTGAGGCTTTATGGGGCTAAAGGCGACTCTGCCTTTAGCTCGACTCGGGTTAGATTGGCACTTAAAAATAACTTTTTAGATATTTAAAGGGGGTCAGACTTTGTTTCTTTCAATGAAAAAAAAAATCTAATTTTTTTCGGAGACCGATCGGACACGTTTTAGTGCTGCCGCAATGGCCCTGAAGTTGATTTATTTTAAATAACGACACTTAGTCGCATAAACGTTAATAACTACCCTCCCCGATGTCCGATCGACGTCTGATTTTGACCAAAAGTAGAGTCTAACATAGGGCAACTCTCGTGCAAAGCCACCCCGATGTAGCTCAAATACTTTCAGAGTTATGGCCGTTGAGAGATTTAAGTCACGTTGAAAGATTTTAGAACCTTTGGGGAAATGACCAAATTTCACAAAAAGGACTTTGACCGTCATCTTTTGCTCTTAAAAATCAGCTTATCATTTATAGGTGACTAAGTGTCGTTATTTAAAATAAATCAACTTCAGGGCTGTTGCGGCAGCACTAAAACGTGTCCGATCGGTCTCCGAAAAAAATAGATTATTTTTTTTCATCGAAAGAAACAAAGTCCGACCCTGAGACCTTTAAATATCTAAAAAGTTATTTTTAAGTGCCAGTCTAACTCGGGTGTCAGCGCCGCAGGCCTAGGTAGATGTATGCCAGGCGCGTTGCAGCGGAACAGTGTTTCGTGAGACACCGCGAAGCCTGTAACGCTAGACGTGGTCTGGCGTTCATCTACCTAGTTTTAAAGTTGCTATAGGGGATGAAGATTTTTGTCACCTGATCCTCAAGTTCCTTCTTCTTTTTATTGTAATGCTTGAAGTCGTCTATTGATGGATCAATCATGTAGAACGTCTTATTTTGGATTCTGATATTAATTCTGCACAAATAATACAACTTCAGTTACCAAAAGAAACAATAAGAACTAAAATTTAAGAAGTTGAATGCATTCATGTCTCAAAGTAAGTAAGATACCTCTAAACCAGTATTTTCATGTTAAGATTGGCTGTTATGCACCTCTGAACGTAAGCCAACGTACAAGAGCTTTTTTTCCCCCACAGACTCATCGACTGGATAGGGCAGCTTGGCACCATCCATATCGTTTTCAGTTAAGAGAGGATCAAAGGTGTGAAGCTCACAAACCTCTGCACTGCAAGCTGAGATCCATAAATAATTAAATGCATTACTTCCCAGGATCATTCGACCCCCCCTACGTACAAGTGGCTATCTTTTTGGGCGTTGCAGACAAAAGGCTAACTGCTTTTCCCACCTCGCGACTTTGGGTTCTAATATCTCCCAGTAGAGGTTGTGTAACACTATGAACGTTTAACCAATTACTCTTTGCGGTTGTCAAAGCAGGAAATTTCTTTCCCGGTAATTTTATGTCTCTTCGGGAGTTTTTCAATATAAACGTGGACAAGCCTAACCTCAAAGAAAAGCAGATAGCCGTTTGTCTGCCAAGCTCAAAAAGATAGCCGTTTGTCTGCCACGCTCAAAAAGGTAGCCACTTGTGCGTAGGGAGGGTCGCATTGATTAAATCAAGTAGCTGGTGTGTTTGAAAGGGCTGGCGATGGATTGAGATCAGATGACCCTGCTGCCCAGTCATATCAGAAGAATACTCCTGCTATGAAAATGCACTATACGGCCTCCAGTCAGCAGCAAGTGCAGAGAAGCGAGCAAGATCACATGAATAAATGGGGGCAAAAGGTGTGCATACAGACATTTGGTCTCAGGTTTCTAATTATTGACTGGATTTTATTAAATCGAAAATAACCTTCTTTTTATCCTGTCTAGGATCATCAAGCAACTGGTATCTTGGGGAGGACTTCAGTTGGATTTAGATCAGACGTCAATGATGCCAAGCCATATCAGAAAATTATTCCTGCTCTGAGGGTTCCCAATCGTCCCATTAATCAGCAGCAAGTACCTCGGCAAGTACAGAGAGACGTACACGGTCAAATGAATGAGTGGGAGCCAGACGGAGCCAGAGGTATGCATGTGGAAATTTTAACTCAGATTACTAGTTCTTGACTGGATTTCATTAAATATCAATGCCTGTTTTTTGTCCCTACCAGGATCATCAAGAGGCTGGTATGTTGGAAACGACTGATGGTCATTTAAGGTCAGATGACATTGATACCCAGTCCTATCAGAACAATACTCGTGCTATGAGACTCCATAATTCCACTTGTCAGCAACAAGAGCAGGGAGGCGAGCAAAATCAAATCCATAACTGGGACCAAGAGGTATGCATACCGGAGTTTATTGACTGTAGTTACTGGGAAGTTCTTTCGTTCTTTATTTTTCGTCCTATCGAGGGGCATCAATCAGCTGGTGTGTTTGAAAGGGCTGCAAGTGGATTTAGATCAGATGACCCTGCTGCTCAGTCATACCAGGAAAATACTCTATGAGGGTTCATAATATTGCCTACAGTCAGCAAGAGGTATATACGTACATACGGAAGTTTTGACTCATGTTACTGATTGTCCAATGAAAGTTTCATTTTTTCTCTTTGTTTAGGTTCAAGAAGAAGGGACCAAAGTGAGATTAAATATTCAAAGCTCTGTGCAGTCTCGCACAGTCGTCAAAGATAAGCCGTGTTCATCAAGGGTGAGAGTATTTTTGGATGAGTTCCTGAGTTCTCAATTTTAAATTACACGGACTTGGTCAATATCGGCTTCATTTTTAGCCCGCCCTTCTGCTTTTAAAAAAGCATTAAAGCGGACTTATGCAACCGCTCTCGTGTCCGTCTGTCTGTCTGTCTGTCTGTCGTCCGTGTAAGAGGAAGGAGATGAGCTAGAGGTCTGCAAATTTCAGGGTATATTAGGGGTCACTCCTAGACAACGAAACGCCTGGTGCAAATCCTGGCAACCACCCCTAAGGGAGTGAAAGGGGGTAACAAAGAAATAGGGGTTGGTCCAAAAAGTAGAAAATCAAATATTTTGAATGGTCTCCCAAGGGGTAACTCGTAAAAGTAGAGCCCTATGGGCAAAAATTTCGTCCGTTTGACCCTATCTTGCACCGTTTGGGCGCTATTTTTTTTCAGCTTTTATCATTTATCAGCTTTTTCGACGAAATACGTCGGAAATGACCGTGTTGCTCATAAAGACGTACAAGGAGGCGTCCAATCGTAAAATGTCAGAGGAGGTACCCCCCAAAACAACACATTCTGAACCAGGAACTATACCCTCGGATTTACCGTATCTTTTACTGTTTCGGCCCCTAGAGGTGTGTATATTGGAAACAATAGCAGAAAGTCAAGTTTTAGGACTGTTTGACAAACAAGATACAATCTAAAAACTGCGCTGGTTCACCTTTTTTAATTCTTGAGCAAAGCAGAAGGGTGGGGTTTAGTCACGGTGTTGCTCCGTTACAGTCTCTTGTCATATCCAGGGGGAAAATTTCTAGGGCCGCAGGCCCCCCGCCGGACGCTTTAGTTTACTCAAATATGCAAAGTGATTTACCGGTCACATTATTTATTTGATTATGCACTTCACTAAATCGCGAGACTGAAATGGTCGAGCCGAAGGCCCGACCATCGCCACCGGCAGGCCAAGCAGGCCCGGCCCCTGCCGAACGGAGTTGCCGGTGGAGCGAAGCAGAGCTGGCAACTCCGTTTGGCAGAAGGGCGGGCCTGCTTGTTATTGCTGCCTACATTTTGCTGGAGGCATAATTTTTAACCCTGACGTCTCGGAGGTACCATCTTCTACTGCGGCTGTGCCTACAGTTCCAGCAGCATCTGCTGCTCAGAAAGAAAATTTCAAGGTTTTTAAATCCGTATTTTTATTCTCCATCGTTTTAGCATTCAGTATTCGAGACTTTGCTTTGACATTCCAGTTTTGTTTGCAGTCAAAAGATACTAAAGAAAATCAGAAGGATCTGGACTTGATTGAAAATGAATATTAATTCCTATTCTTTCCACATCATTATTTAAGTCATTGTCTGTTAATTTTTATTTTTATTGCAGTTATTTGCCGATGATGAAAACGATAATGAATCAAATATAAACAAGAAAGGAACTGTCAAAAAAGGTGGCACTAAACAAAAACTTGGTGGTCGTCGTAATACTTACAGCAATACAACAAAGAAGCAAAGTGATGCAGATGAAAATGAAGATGGCCCACCTGCACCTAAAAACGCTAAACGCAAGACCCTTAAACTTAATGTGACTAATAAGAGATCAATTACTGAATCTTCAGAGGAGGCAGAGCGTACTGAGGAGCCAGCACTGAAGAAACCTGTATATTGTGAGTAATTCTTAAAATCTTCTGCTGGTACTGATAGTGCATATAAATCTATTTTCTTATGTATATGCTGCACATCTCAAGTCATTTGCTGGAGCTCATCAGCTGACAGTTGTCGGTCCATGTTCCTTGCTCCTAATTTATTTGCGTGCATTTTCATTTCATTTTTTGAATACTCAGCTAGCCCGATCGAAATTTCTGATGATTCCATTCCTGATATAGACTTGGTACGCACAAACTGGTTTATTATTAGGCTCAAGGCTTTCCAATATGTCCAGAATATATTTAAGAAATGACGATTTATTATTTCAGGCTTTACAGAATGCTTTTAATACAAATACTATCAAATCATTCTCCTTGTTACCATTCCTGATCTAACTGTCTGTATTTTAATTTTCAGTCGTCCCAAACTATGAGAGAAAATGAAGTTGCCAGCGACAGCTCGGAATTAGGGGAAGATGAAGGTATGAACACTGTATCTATTTTCCTTGAACGTGATGAAAATAGCTAATTAAAAGTGTTTGTGGAGTCATTTTTATGACATGTTTTTCTTGAAGATTATTGCTCCGTCGGACATGAAAAACTTCGCTGTTACAACGAAGTTTTGAAGTGCTACCCGTGTAAATGCGCCAGTGCATGTGTCCCACATGCAGTGGATTGGATTAGCAAACACAAGACTTGCTACCAATGTGGAGAGAACCTACAATCATCTGACGCTGTTACCTTCATGTTCAGGAAGTTTTAGTAGTAGTTCTTGTTTATTTACTGTAATTTCATGAATGTGAGATGGTGCATTGGGTTCCTAATCTTGCCCCTCTTATTGTTGCTGTTGCGGCTCATTGCTTTCTCTGTTAGCTGTTAACAGTGGGAGGTGTTTCTGTGCATAATCCAGGCTTCCCACTTTAACACTAACAGAAATGCATGTAGCTTCAGCAGCAGCAACAAAGTCTACAAGAAGCATTTTTATTTTGTTCTTTTCAATTTCATTTTATCTTTGTCATGTGTGAGTCATATGATGTCTGAGAACCTTTGTTTATTATCCTTTTTAATTACATTTTGTCTTTCTCGTGTGCTTAAATGTACTTGTTATTGTTACATTGCATTTGACTTTCTTTGATATATCAGGAAAAATTTGACGAAGGGGCGTATGTCCACTTTTTGGTCAAGTTGAGTTTTTTGTGGCATATGGTTTCTTGTTAAGTGTTACACACTCAGATACAAACGGCACATCAATATCTACAATACGTCCTGAGTTTTAGCATGGTCAAAAGTGGCAAATGTCCATGCAGAGTTTGACAAAATCACGAATGTCCCAGATCTCTTTGGAAATAAGGCGAATGTCCACAGGTGTTTTGACAAAGTGTCGAATGCCCACAGATGTTTTGACAAAGTGGCGAATGTCCACAGATGTCTTGACAAAAGTGGCGAATGTCCATTTCAAACTATAGAATGAATGGCTCCCTGTAGTGCTAATATAAAAAAAAAATTACTAAGTCTACTTGCCACCCAAATGAAAACCAGAATTAGAAATCTAACCAAAAGAACAGGTACAAGCCCGGTGTTGATTTTGTCAACAGGTGAGAAACACAGAAACACAAGTTATACTTTCGCATAGTTAATGTGAATAGCATGAATATTCAAAACACTGTTGCTGGTTTCAGTAGTGGATCATCCAGACAAAGGTAGCTTAAAACTGGCATATGCCTTGTTCTCAAAACACCTACGCTGCAACCTTTGCTCGATAATGGACATTAATTTGCCAGAATGTTAGAACATTTGTGGACATTCGCCACTTTTGTCAAAACATCTGTGGACATTCGCCACTTTGTGAAAACATCTGTGGACATTCGCCCTTTTTTGTCAAAACATCTGTGGACAATAGCCCTTTTGTCAAAACACCACTGGACATTCCCCCTGTTGTCAAAACACCATTGGACATTCGCCACTTTGTAATTTCTTTTTCAAGGCGAATGTCCCTTATCTCTAAAACTATGCATTATAATGACTCCAACTAAAATGCAAAGTGTAACATACTGTTGAAGGAATACCTAACATAATTCACAATCCTCTACCTCTAAAACTCTATCTTACAGATCAATTTGCAGCCTGCTTTTCGCTCTCCTGTAAAGTTGAGGTCCTTGGACATACGCCCCTTTGTCAAATGTTTCCTGATATGATAATTTGATGTATTGATGGTGTACTGCATGGTGCATGCATGAATAATGTGTATACATCTCTTTCTGAGAAATTTGTTAATTATTTTTTACCTTCTCACGAGTTTCAATAAATGGAGTTTTATTGCAGAGCTATAGTTTTTGTTTTTTTCCCACATTTGTTCCTGTGCGTGCCTACTTGATAGACAAGATTGGATAAAAGGGGTGGGTTTCTGTTATTCATTATTCTCTGCGGAGTCACAGCATGCATGTGTGTCAAACATCCTGATCACTAGTGAGACATTGGGCCACACAAGGACACATCTCTCAGATAAACCTTCGTTGTTATGATGCAGGTGATGTTTGAGATGAGAAGGCTACATCAACTTAGACCGAAATATTGCAGGTTGTTTGTTTATTTGCGATTTTTTGTGCATACTCCATAGAACAAGGGGTGAACATCTCGTGTATTCCTCTGTCCCGGGGTCCTGTATTACTTTGTATTACCTGATATTACTTGTATTCCGTGTATTACCTTGTATTACTTTGTATTACCATGTATTACCTTGTATTATATTGTATTATCTCGTATTACCATATATTACTTGCGCAATATTACGCAATATTACCTTGTATTACGTTGTAATACTTCATATTATTTGTATTACCAACTATTACTTGTATTACTTGTATTCCTCGTAATACCTGTAATACCCTGTAATACCTTGTAATACCTTGTAATACTTCGTAATACCTTTGTAGTATATCTTGTAATACATTGTAATACCTTGTAATACCTCATAATACTTGTATTACTTTGATAGTATCTGTAATACTCGTAATTTTTGTATTACTCGTATTCCCAATATTACTTTGTAATATATTCATCTGTCCCCGGCTCAGCCGGGTAGGTTCCGGAGGACACCCCCACCGGAG
>NW_026267437.1:205370-205892 GCF_000697945.3 Frankliniella occidentalis | reverse complement strand
TGATGCGCGGGGGAGAGGGGGAGGTGGCGGGGCGGCGCAGAGTCTACTGCGCATGCGCAGTTCGCAGGCTGAGACGGATCCAGGAGCCGCTCGGCTGTTCCGTTTCCGCTGCTTGGGTTACCCGAAATACCCTATTTAACGGTTCATACACTGTATTTGTTTCAGGTAGCAACTTTGCTGACTTTCGAATTGTATCTCGTTACGTTAACAACTCTGTGGTGATTGGGTAGACTGTCGTCAGTCAAGTTGCCTTCTTCCTCACTCCTCGCCTTCCATTCTAAGGTGAGAGGTAAGGAGGAGGGTAACCTGGCTTACGACAGTCTACCCAATTACCACAAACCTCATTGAATAGCTGGGTGTTCCTCGGGTCAATCAGATGGTAGGGAGTTCACAGAGTTCAGAATCAAGATTTATCATCTCAAAGTTAAAGTCGCCATAAGGTAAAGAAGCCGATTATGCTTGACTTTAGTGACTAGCTATATGTACGCCAGACCACGTCTCGCGTAACAGGCTTCGCGATAT
>NW_026267437.1:200294-205320 GCF_000697945.3 Frankliniella occidentalis | reverse complement strand
AACCACCGGAAACAGTATTGATAAACAGATCAAATCGTTCACTTTTTCTAGTTTTTTTGGCCAAGATAATTATTCTGGACTTGTTGGTGTGCCATAGAGGTGTACACAAATGATCTACATACTGGTTTTCGGTACTGTTTCCGGTACTTTTTGATTCTTTTCTTTCTTCTTCCCCATTCGGTGGAATGGTCTATTCTTTAAGATCATCTGATGGGGGGCCATTACTTTGTTTTTCGTTTACAAGATCAATAATGTCTTTTATTTTTTTAATATCATCGGGTATCTTATTGTGCCCTTTACGACTTCCTTTTTTGATTTAGCTTTTTTTTAGTTGGACAAGCAATATTAAAATAATAGTTAAAGGTATCTAAGAAGGCAACAATTGCTTCCTCAGCACCAGTTGACATTAGGACATCTTGCCAATTCTCTTTTTGCAGAAGCACAGAAAGTTGTAAAATATTTTGGTCGGTGCAGGATCTTTTAACATTATAAACAGAACTATCCCCATAAGCCATCTGAAGGTACAGCTTAAGATACTGCGCATAATGGTCTGATATATAGGTTTCCAAAATTTCAGCTTCCATAGGAAATTCACCATTAATACAGATGTTGTCAATGCATGATTCAGTATCGTAGTACTTTCTAGTAACACTGTTGAAACACGGGCTCAATCCATAGCACTCAAGTGTCTCAGTGAGTTCTTTTGCATTTCTAGATTTTGACATAAGATCTATATTTAGGTCACCAGCCACAATGATTATGTTTTCTGGGCTGGTATAGTTGAGTAATAAGTTTGACAAATTTTCATAGAAGACATCGATATTTTTTAGTGGAGGAGGCCTATATATTCCAAATACGTAATAATTCCTGGTGTCACTGCTTATTGTAATTTTGACAGCACAAATTTCAAAGATATTTTCAACTGCATATTCCTTGACATCTACTTCTTGGAATGAGTTTTTATAGCATTCTTTAAGGTGGATGGATACTCCCCCACCTCTCCCAATGCTATTTTGCCTGCAGAAGCTGCTTCCATGTAGGTATCCTGGATATTTAGAGGTGTCTGGTTCACCTTCAATTAGTGCTGTTTCAGTGGCAACCATGACATCAGGAGCAAGTTCGCCTAGGAGGTTGTCAATCATATTTTTCTTGTGGCTAATGAACCTCACATTTTGGTGAAGTATTTTCAGATTGGCAGTCTTTTTGTAGTCAGTCTTGTTATCTAGGTTTATTTTTTTCTTTAAATGACTTTTATGTAACTTCTGTTAGCTGTTTCCTGGGGTCTGCTCTTTGTCTTTTTAGTCAAAAAGGCCAAACCCCATATCTTCATCGTCTGATGCTTCCTGTTCAGGAGAGGTTTTGCTAACCGGCAGTTCTGGGTTCTTTTCATTTTTGTTTCCTTCATTTTCCATGTTTTCATTGTCTGTTGGGAGGCATGACAAGGTGCCAAAGTCTTCAATTGCTTTTTTAATGAGGTTGCATAGCACTTCTTTCCCATTAGTATTGAGATGCAGGCCCTGTTCCGAGTAGTGGTCTCTAGTGAGCATTTCGTTAACATTAACAATTTGTATCCTTTCTAGTAATCCTTGCTCAGTAGCTTCAGCTAGGATCATATTTTTTATGTGGTTTTTGTAGTCATCAATTTTGGAATTAGCATCTTCTTTGTCATATCTACAAGGTACGGTCAACATGGTGACTCTTGTATGCTTGGCTTGTGAAACAATATCCTTTCTTGCCTCATCTAGTCTAGTTAGGTCTTGTGTCTGGTTGTTAAAATCAATATCATTAGTTCCTGTCATGACAACTAGATTATCCTCTGGGGTGAGGTAGGATGAGTACAAGTTTAGGTCTTGGGTGGCAGTTCTAGTGGTGGCACCTCCAGTGGCTTTGACATAGTATGTCTTGTCTTTATCTTTGCGAAGCATTTGGAACAAGCCTTTGGCATGGCTGTCTCCGATTACTTCAGTTGTGACCTTCCTTTTTTCTTTTTGCCGTCTTTACTTCTTCTCACATACATTGGCTCTTCATCTTTGTCATTACACAGCACATATATTTCAATGTTGCTGTCATAGAACACAGATTTGAGGACCTTCATTACATTTGGCCACTTGAAGGCATCAAGACCACATTCAATCTTCGGCATAACTAGCTTATCTATATTGAGCCTACCACATGTCTCTGGAAGCTTTTTGACAGTTCTTTTAAAGTCGTTCCAGTTCGGAATGTCTGACACTTCACAGTTCTTCTTTAGTGCTTCAGTATCGATGTTAAGTTTATCTTTAAGTTTTAGGGCAATACCTCTACCCATTCTCATATCCTTAGCCACAAACTGAATTGCAGAAAACCCATCGGTGTCCATTGCCTCCAAGAGATTACCTTAAATCATGTAGATTTGATTTCTTGAGTAGTTGGTTTCCTTTTTGTTCTTCTGATCGTTTGGATCACGCTTGACTTTTTCTTTGCTGGAGCCGCGCGCCTTGTTGCTGGGTGTTTTTCTATCAGCACCTTGTGTCACATGTTGGTTCTGAATCGTAGCATGCAGGTGTGCTACTTCAGTACTGAGTTTGGCATTCGTATTTGTTAGATTAGTAACTTGTTCCTCAAGCTTAGTAACTTTTGCTAGAATTTTTTGCAGAATCTCATAGTTCTTGCTATTTCTGTTGTCAATGTCTACTTGAGCAGGCGTGGTAGTTACCTTATTTGCTGTTTTGGAATCAGTTTGAATGGACGTCGCCGGCCCATCGTGCCCAATTGAGGTTATGATCTGGTTGACCCTGTCACATTTGATGCAGAAGAACCTGTCAGTGGTTCCGATCGTATTTTTCGGTACACAGGCTTTATGTGCTTTCTTGGTTGGCTGAGCGATTAGCGAAGCCTATTACTCCGTCTGGCCAAAATTTTGTCCGTTTTGCTCTAACTCAAACCGTTGAGGCGCTAGAGGGTATTTTTGACGAAAATAAGCGAAAAAATGTTCAACCCTGCATGCTTAGTTGAGGTGATGGGCCGTTGACGGGCCGTAGGCCCATATCTTTGTGTACATTCTTCCACTACCCGACTCGGGTGTCAGCGCCGCAGGCCAAGGTAGATGTATGCCAGGCGCGTCGCAGCGTAACAGTTTTTCGTGAGACATCGCGAAGCCTGTTACGCGAGACGTGGTCTGGCGTACATCTACCTTGTACATGTTTGACACTCTGTCATTTCTTCTGGATCTTTAATTGACTCAGAACACACAGTGCACTTAAATGGACGTCCTGGTTTGGCCGCCATCTTGGATGTTTCTTTTTTCTTTTTCAGAAGTAGAGTAAATTATTTTACTTACTAGTAAAGATTGTCCACAATTTTTGCATTTGTATCTTCTAGCTCGTGCTGTGCTATTCATTTCTATGTATCTTTTGATAACTCTTTCCTCGGCAGTCGATGGTAATGGTTTGAATGTGGTCAGTTGGTCTGTTCCAACGAATGAATAACATTGCATTCAAAGCTGTTATCACGAAAAATGACAAACTTAGTTAGCTGATTGTTATAATAAAATACAGAACCAAATATATTAAAATGTTATGCCTTACTCGTTGTTTGGCTCCTACTTGATCCAATGATCCATGGCAAATATGAAATACAGAAGTACTTTGAACATTTTAAGTTTGAAGGGGAATTACCTTGACAAGATGGTGGAAAACTTTGTTTTCAGTATAGGCAAAATAATTTATTGTCTAATGAAATATTATGGTTGTTAGTTCAATTAATGTTGGAATGAGCAACTGATTAGTTGTGTGATGTGATGGTATTGTGATGTAGTCTTCTTTTCTTTCAAAAAGCCATTTTACATAATCCCTTGTGCAGTAAGTGTCCTTCCTCTACATGTTCCATAACTGTTCTGTTTTTGTTTGTTTCAGGTGGTTTGGATAGTGAATCTGTGTGACCAACTTTACTACTTTTTACATGGACTACCTGGAATATGTTAAGTGTAAGCCTTTCGAATCAACGTGTCAAATTATTTCTTTCACTTCAAAAGGAGCTGTTGTGAAGGATGTCGGAGGAAGAATCATCTTGACTGCAAGGAGATAAGGAGGACTATTTGTTGTGGACCAAGTGATGCAAATGGAAACTGCAATGGCCGTCACGGACAAGCAAGACCTATGGCATCAGAGACTTGGGCATATTGGAGAATCCCAGATGAGGCAGCTGCTGCACCACTCAATTGGTATTGACATTAAATCTATTCATTCGTTTAAGTGTGAAACCTGTGCTGAAGGCAAGATGTCGAGGGAGACTTTTCACAGCAGTGATTCAAGAGCAACGAGGTTGCTTGAACTTGTCCATACAGATCTTATGTGACCTATGAGCATTCCTACTTTTGGAGGAAGAAAGTACATCATGTTGATTGTGGATGACTTTAGCAGAAAAATGTTCTGCTATATTTTGACTTCAAAAGCCGAGGCTTTTTCAACATTCAAGGACTTTAAAGCAATGGCTGAAAAGCAGACTGGCCAAGTCATCAAGATTCTCCGCTCTGACAACGGTAAGGAGTATGTCAATGCTAATTTTGAGAATTTTCTCCGCACAGAAGGCATACTTCATCAGACCACTGTCAGATATACTCCTTAACAGAATGGCACGGCTGAGAGGGCCAACCGCACCATTATGGAAGCTACAGGATGTATCAGGCTCGGACTGGCCCACCCGGGCACCGGGGGATCCCCCGGTAGGCCGTCGGCCTAGCGAGGCCACTTTCGCCTCGCGTAAATTTAAACTAGCTATATGTACGCCAGACCACGTCTCGCGTAACAGGCTTCGCGATATCTCACGAAACACTGTTACGCTGCGACGCGCCTGGCGCACATATAGCTAGGCCTGCGGCGCTGACACCCGAGACGGGGTAATAGGAGGGTACATACAATTTTTCGAAATGAAGTCTTTTAACGATTTAATCGAGCATTTGATCATTTTCACCTCATTTTTGTCAAGAAATGCGCCATAGCGTCGAAACGGTACAAGATAGAGCGAAACGGACGAAATTTTCGCCCAG
>NW_026267437.1:186181-200003 GCF_000697945.3 Frankliniella occidentalis | reverse complement strand
AAAAAGACAGGAAATTTTGTTCCGATCGTCCCCATATCGCTTTCTATGCGCTCTATGTTGGTCAAAAACATACTTTGACGTCCCAGGAGGGTGATTTGACCCAAAAATTTTCGCGCTCGCTTCGCTCGCGTTCTTTATTTACAGTAGGGTTACAAGAGGTTACAAGCCCCGGCAAGTACCCGTAAATGCTCAGATGCGGGGTTGTTCGTTTAACCATGTCCTACACCAGAAACGCGGCTTAAAACTCGGGGAAATTTAGGGAGAAAGGGTATGGAAATTGGGAGAAACTCAGGAAAAATGGAAATAAAAATTTTGCGGCAACTGTTCAACTGTAGTTTAATTTTTAAGATCAGCTTCTTTGGGGGGGAAGGGGGGGCAGCCTTGAGTTGAGGGCCCTCGCATGACACTCTCCGGGAGGCCCTCAACCCCCCAGTCCGACCCTGAGATGTATGTTGTATGGAGCAGGTCTGAACATGAAGTTTTGGGGTGAGGCTGCTGTCACTGCCGCTTATCTTCAGAATCGTTGCCCATCAAGTGCTCTTGGAGGGAAGACTCCAGAAGGAGTCTGGTCAGGACGACCAGTTGAGCTTAGTCGCCTGAGAGTCTTCGGTAGCAAGGCGTATGTGCACATTCCTGATGAGAAGCGAAAGAAGCTACAACCCAAGGCTGTAAAGAAGATCTTTATTGGGTATTGTGAACAAACCAAAGCATAGCGCTTTGCCAACCCCGATGGGGGAGAAGTGGTCAAGGAAAGGGATGCCATATTCTTTGAGGATGAGAAGCCTAACTTTGCAAATGAAGATCATCCGAAAGAAGAACTGGTTGACCTTGGATCACGCTTGGAAATAACTTTTGTTAACCCAACTGAAGATCGTGACCAAGTTTTAGAGAATGTCAATGCTGAAGTACCTGTGCATGATCAACCTCCTGATAACGATGCTGATGATCTTGCTAATTATTCTGATTATAATCTACAGGACGTTTTTGAGGAAGCTGGTTATGGTAACGCTGCTTTTGAGGAGGAGACTCAGAAACAGAGACCTGAGAGAAGGACGAGAAGGACATCAGGACGAGAAAGAAAGCCGAACATCAACCCTGACTTTGAGTACAACTTCATGGCTACAGTTGGTGATCCACGTTCAGTGAAGGAAGCTATGGAGAGGCCTGATAGTCTGGATTGGCAAGTTGCAATGGAGAAGGAAATGCAGTCACATCATACCAATGGTACTTGGACTTTAGTGAAGAGACCAGTTGGTAAGCATGTCATCTCAAGTAAGTGGGTTCTGACTTTAAAGCATGATGCTGAAGGGAATCCTGTTCGACATGAAGCAAGATTAGTTGCACGAGGATTTAGCCAACTTGAAGGAGTGGATTATACTGATACTTTCTCTCCAACTGTCAGCTATAGTGCAACTCGAGCCGTGCTTGCTCTAGCAGTCATGAAGAAATTGTGTCATCTTACCTGATTGTGTCTTAAACCTACTTATTGGGTCATAATCCGCATTTATTGTGTCATAAATCCCATATTCTCTTACACCCAATTTTTGTGACTTTTACCCATTTTTACTGTCTCATATTCATGTTTTTTGTGTCTCATACATTTTTGAATTTATGAGTGTTGTCTTGCATTGTATTGTAAGCTTATTTTTATGTACATACAATTTTTGTGTGTCATCTTTGTGTTTGTATGGCTGTGTGCTACTTGTACCTGACTTTGCAATGTTACTTGATTTTTAACTGCATATTTTTCCGCAAATTTTTATTGTAAAAGAATTAGCAAATTAGGTGGCAATGTTGTAATGTTAATGTTGGTAATTCACCAATTCTTTTTCCTGTTCTCTTCTGCTAATTGTCACCGTCCACTATTATGTTTACCTTCTTGCTCGTTGCGGAATAAACTGTCACTTCTGTCTGGACTCTGAACAAGTGCTTACTGCTTTATCCTCCCCGCTACCATCCACCAATCAGCTGTCGCTATAACAGCTATATACTTCTGCAAGTAATGCGTCACGTGATCTCCCACTGAAATATTATATACTGGAATAATTCTTGAATTCGTATCATCTGCTTTCACGATCCGGCGATTTGCGCCACGCGATTTGCTGAAGCATCAAATGATGTAACGTGCCTTCGGCCTGCGTAAGCCCGTCGTCTTTAAAATTTGCCCCGTAGACACGAGAAAGACGACGCATCCGTGCAACACTGGAGAATCTGAAAAGGATGGACGAACAAGGGCGAATCTGTTTCGAACAAGGGCGTAACCAACATTTTGTCGATTTTGAGATTTTATGCCGACATATGAATTGAAACCTCCTCTTTCTAACCGCACTCATGAAAAACTTGAAAAAAATCTTAAATCCATCGTTTTGTCGAAAAACCAAAGGGCGTATCTGCACGGGCCCGCGAATACGGCTTGCAACAAAGGCGGATCTGGACGGCAGCTTGGCAGCAGCGCGACGAGGTGGGGCGAGGCCGTTGCTGGGCGCCCTCAAAACCCTAGAGGTGCACTCGATGGCGACGCACCGGGCCGGGCAGGCCGCGCTGCAGCATGACCTCGTGACCCTGGCTCTGGACGAGGGGCGGCTGACAAGGCACTGGCCTCGGCGGGGAGGGAGCGTGCAGCATGACCTCGTAATCCTGCATGTGCAGATGCTGTGTTTTTTTCAAGACCGGATGAATAGGCAACCCACCCGACACACCAGTGTGGCGGAGCAGAGTGATGCCTACCCACTCGCTCTTAGGTCTGACCGATAACGGCGTTACAAATAATAAACATATGCATCAGCGGCACTTTGGTTTTGGTGTCCTTCATAATGTCATTATTTTGTAATCATCGTTGCAACTTTCGAACTATATGTGTTAGCAAAATGTCACTTTAGCAAAAGCTGTTCAGAATTTTGCAGGGTTTAAAATGAGACACCTCCTAGTTGGATACGACATAACTGTGAATTGTGAGAGGCCTTCAAAGTTCATTTCTTTAAAATCTCGGAAGTAGGTTTTAGCAGATTCGTCCTTGTTCGTCCGTCCTTTTCAGATTTGCCCTTGTTCGTCCGTCCTTTTCAGGTTCGCCTATGTTCGTCCGTCCTGTTCAGATTCGCCAGTGTTCCACGGATGCGTCGAAGAGATGTAATGGTAAAGCACCGCGACTACAACCCACCCTTCTGCTCAGAAAACGTTTTTTTGGGGTGAGGTGGGTGTGGACAGAAACTCCCCCACCCCCACCCCACCCCAAAAAAACGTTTTCTAAGCAGAAGGGTGGGTTGTAGTCGCGGTGCTTCACCGTTACATCCCTTTCTCGTGTCTACGGGGCAAATTTTAAAGACGACGGGTTTACGCAGGCCGAAGGCCCGTTACATCATTTGATGCTTCAGCAAATCGCGTGGCACAAATCGCCGCCGGCAGGCCAAGCAGGCGCGCCCCCTGCCGAACGGAGTTGCCGGTGAAGCGCAGCGGAGCTGACAACTCCGTTTGGCGGAAGGGCGGGCCTGCTTGGTTTTTTATGTTGTCTTAAGGGGTAACTCGTCAAAGTAGAGCCCTTTGTCCGTTTCGCTCCATCTCTAACCAAGGGGTAGAAACGGAGCGCTCAGGCCGCACACCATGCGCGTCCCGGGCCGCGCGCCAGCCGGTTGAGCACACACATGTCTTTTCCGCACTTTTTGAAGCTGTTTGATATTTTGAACAACCGCAGGAGTGGTATCTGGAAGCAAGAAGTATCCTATCCTGAGGCGCGTTTCATGTACTTTCCGACGCCGTACGAGTTTTTATTCAACAATACTGCCGATCAAGTGAAAATTTGTTCCTTTCACGAGACGGTCGATAACCTCGAGTGCAACCTCCGACATTGTTTTCGTTCAAACATGAAATCGACTTACCTCTGAGATAAAATATCAACTGTTACAGTTGGAAGGGGTTATGGTCCATCATAATATCCAATAATATGTCTGCCAAACGGCGTCCAGCAATTAAGAAACACTAATGCAAACTCGTGTCATCGACGACTGGCTGGCTCTTGTTGTGGTCCAGCAGACACTCGAGCACGGTGTGAACAATCCATTTCCAGTGTGGTTTGGTGGCAGAACTCGCTTCCAACGGCAAGTGCTACTAAATTCTACAAGCCGAGCTGCGGCGGGGCTGTGGCCGGGCGGGGTGGAGGTAGAGGCCAGCGGGGCTTTGCTCGCTCGGCTCGAGCTGGGACCACGGAGGACACAGAAGCAGAGATACGACTCCCAGCCTACGGGTTCGCGTCAATTCCGTACTACTAGCGCGCTCTGAATTTGAGTACGGCCAACTACTGGGCGGGGCGGGGCGCTCAAACCCTCCAGCCGGCCGGCCGGCCGGCGGTCAGCCAGGTAGGCGTGACGGAGGAGAGGGTGCCCGTGGGGCCTCCCCAGCCGCCCGCTGAGCTAATATTTTTTCCGCGGCTCACAGGAATTACCGTTTACAACAAATTTCACTTGGAAAACTTGGAAATCTATTGACTGATTCGGATTCTCTTTTTAAAAGAAAACGAAAGTTTTTCATGACCAAAGGCAATCAGAGTCGAAATAACGGATATATTGGTATCAAAACAGTACAAACAATGTCAAAAATGACTATACTATTATATTCAGTTTGGAGTCTATGACTCGCCTATTTCACCTCTGATCGTCACAGACCATAAGATATTTTTGGTTTACTTTGGCCTCAGAACTGAAAAGTAAAATTACTTCAAATTAACTGTCAAATCTGTTAAATCATGTTCCTCTACTACATGTTAGTGGTTCAGTCTTCCAAATGTGTGTCATTTATTTTTAATAATATCACAAACTAAACCCAAACTCAAACCAACATCATTCCATGTCGAACTGCATCTACAATTACCCAATCCATTGAACAGGCAATATCGTTACTTTTGATTTTGTTCTACGTGTAAGACCGTAAGCAAGGCATAAAATTATAATAATTTTAGAAATGAAAAAAAAAGATGCTGTTGTATAAAATACTTGTTTATCTTAACATATTCTAACTAAACTAATGTAAGAGAATACAAGTCTGACTGGTTTACCAAACAAATGGTGGACAACATCAAAGTAACGATATTGGCTGTGCAATGGATTAGTTAATTGCAGTTGCAGTTCGACAGGGAAAAATGTTGGTATACATTTGATTTTAGTTTATGATATTGTTAGAGATAAATGACACACAGTTGAAGACGGAATTACTAACATATTAAGTTCCGAGACTCCTGTTTTCATGCCAATCTCTGTTATTTCAAATCTAGTTGCATTTGGTAATAAAAAAGTTTCATTTTCTTTAAAAAAAGAGGGATAAGAATCAGTAGTTAGATTTCAATTTTCACTGACCTTGTCATCTGCCCCTACCCCTTACCCCTCTCTTCAACACGTAAGCCGTTACAGAAATGACTTTTGTTTCCTTTCAGCGTACATTTCTCAAACTTTGCAATATGAGTCCTGCAGCTCTAAAAATAAGATTTTTATATTCATTTCGACCAACAAACATCACAATCGCTCATTAAAAAGCGTTCAAATCTCGAAGTGGGCTCATCTGCCTATCTCCTTCACCGCGCACTGGTACTGCTGCCAACCTCACGAGCAGCACAGCAGGTGGCCACCGGGGCAAAATAGTTAAAATGCGTATTTTTCCTTTTGTTGGTGTTTGTGTTATTGTGGAATAGTGTACTGATGAGGGAAACGAGAATATTTAAGAGTACTTTATCGTAAAACTAAAAATACGACAGGAAACCGTCACCAGTTTCTCGTCTTAGGTTGTCGACCCTTCCAGTACGGCATTCGTCGGGGCCGGCCTATCCTAGTCGGCTCTCTGCCTCCTGTCCTCCGTGGCTGGGACCCGAACCGGCTACTAGCACGGCCGAAGAGAGCCGAAGTGGGTCCCGGCCTGTCAGCAGCGCGTTGACATGCCTGGTTGTAAATGCTACACAGCGGGGTCCAGGATGCGTAGTCCATCTACTTAATGGTCCTTGCATAAACTTTACACACCAGTATCTTTAGTGACAACTTTATCAGATGCTCGACCCCCAAATGCACTAGAACAGTGAGATATTAAGCCACTAGGAGTAGAAATCATCATGACCTTTGGAGTATAATTTTCCGTGTAGTGAGAGTAAGGTCTTATTCGGCATGCAGTACACTTTGGTTTTTAACAGGAATTTCATATGCACCTAATACAGCTCTTGTAGACTTATAATTTTTAAAGCACTTTGGCATATTTTTCAGGATCTTTTCTTAGTCATGCCACACAATCATGCATTTCAAAATCTTCGAGAGGACTATGACAGTGTTATAAAAATAATTACAACATGTTTGTAGCAGTCAGGCCAAAGAGAGCTGCTAATGAAGGAAAGCTTACTGCCAATTTTATCATCATCATACTTAAACTTTCAGTTAAGACCGAGAAATGAATGTTCAATAACTTTCTTCCATTCCTAAACGGCTTCCGAAAATATGACAGCGAAAACCGCCGAGAGACGTACCGTATAGCTCGTATGGTTTAGATGCGTACCGTACAGAACACATGCTTTTGCAGGGAGCCAACGATCTGTCGTCTTGATAAAATTGAAAATCCCTCGGGATCATAAAATCTTCGCACCGAGGCACACCTATCAACACGTTGGACGATTTTTTTCATCACCTACGGTGAACTTGTGAGGCCATCTGGGATAGGGAAAATCGTGTTTCGCTTATTTGTGATTCTAGGGTTGTAATAGTGTAGTGTAAAAGTTGTACGATCACCCACCGTTGAGAGCCCCACATTCTCGCAAAGCAGTAAATTGTTTGTTTTCGTGGCACCCTGAAACGGGAGTTTGGCGTTTTATGGAGAGAACGGTCTACAGGATATTGGGAATGTTTCTTCAAATCTAGATTCTAGAGGGTCTAACCTTTCCAGAAAACCATCGGAAGCTTTATTCCGGATACCGGTGTTCGATGTAAGGGCTTCATTAGTAGAAAACAGCTAAGTGTCCGTATTTAGGGCGCTAGTCCACATATAGGGCACTTGACTGTCCTCGGATTCGCCGTATATTTACCCGTATTGGAGCTAGGGGTGGGCTCTTTGAGAAACACTACAGGCTAGAGACTGCTTTTTTTCATTTTCATTTCATTTTATTTCATTTTACAGCCAAAGGCAAGACAACGTCACCAGCAGACACCGTGCTTCTGCTGCTAAAGGTTTGTTGGCTTCTATTAAACCTCTGTGCACACTTGGTCGGAGACATGCATGGCAGCGGCCACAGGGGCGGTTATCTTGCATGAGACCTTGTTCATTATCTTTTTTAGGTTGAAAGGGAGCGGCCAGGGGAACGCCTCCCCCTCGGCGGCGAGGCATGCTAGGGCAATGGCGCACACCAGCAATAGGGAGCAAAGCTTGGCCATCGGATTATAGCGATCTGCGGACAAGATACAACAGCGCCTTAGAGAAAGCACTACAACCAACCCGAGTATGGCTGAGCGGTAAAAACAAGCCCTGGGATTCCTTGAAGTTTTCGTCATTTTACAGAGGGGCTGGAAGAGTACCAGGTAACGTGCCCGCACGGAAATAAGTACATCCAAATTACACTTTGGGGTATACTTTTGTTAAAAGTATACATAAGGTATATTTAAAATATAGCAGATTGGAACCACAACACTTTGGAGGCGCTTTCGACATACTTTTTTGATACTTTTTGTATACTTTTTAGCCCGCTCTTTTGCTTAAAAGCTTTATAAGCGGGCTTATGACATCGCCCTTGTGTCTGTCTCTCTGTTCCCCAAGAAGGACGTGAGCTAAAGGTCTGAAATTTTCAGGGTATTATTGTTGTCACTTCTGGACAACGAAACGGTTGGTGCAAATCCTGGCAACCACCCCTGAGTGGGTCTGAGGGGGTAACGAAGAAATTGGTGGTGGTCTAAGAAGCAGGAAAACAATATTGTTTTTATGGTGTCGTAAAGGGTAACTGGAGGAAGTAGATCCCTCCGCACGAAAATTTCGTCCGTTTGGCTCTATCTCTCACCGTTTAGGCGCTAGAGGAAGTTTTTGTCACAAAACTGGCCCAAAAGTAAATGTATTAATTTCAGAAAATATTTGATGGTCTTCTAAGAGGTACCTTATGAAAGTAGAGTCCTTAGGGTTAAAATTTTGTCCGTTTGGCTCTATCTCTCACCGTTGAGACGCTAGAGGGATCTTTTCTCACAAAAGTGGACCAAAAATAAATATTTTATTTAAAGAAAATATTTGATGGTCTTCAAAGGGGTAAATCGTGAAAGAAGAACCCTCTGGGCTAGAATGTCGTCCGTTTGGCTTTCACTGTTTACTTACAAAAGCGAATTTTTCTCACTGAACTAGCCAAAACAGAATCTTTTTCATTTTTTTCAGGAGTACACTTTAGTATGAGAAGTAGCCTATGCCGTCGGTTCAAAATTTTCTTCTAAGCAGAAGAGTGGGGTTATTTTATGGTGGCACATCATTAATAAAATGTGTACACTCACATACCAAAAAAAAACAACATTTATTTTGTTGTTTTGTTGTACTTCACAAGCTGCTTCCGTTCTACCACTAATTAAAGCAAAACCATTGCGTACACGCTCGAAGTTATTTCAGAGTATGCCTGGAAGTATATTTAACTTCTTCTGGGTCTAGTCTTAAATATCTTTTCATAGGTGTGTTATTGGATCCATAAGCTAACATCAAAAAATTAGAAGGGATTTGGCATAACTTGCATGTATTCAACAAACTGCGGCACACACAGCCAAAGATGTTGGGCGTATGAAAAGAATGCTTCGTTTGTTGAGTAAGTAGACAGCAAAGGTACCTGGCAAAGAGATGGTTCAAAGCGCGCTGTCACGCAAACGGGCCAAAGGCCCGTTTCCACAAAAAAAAAAAAAAAGGGAAAAAAAAAATCGCACATTCTGAGTCAGCCACTACCCTCAGATTTACCGTATCTTTAACCGTTTAGGAGCTAGAGGTGGATATATTGAAAAAAATTGCAAAAAGTCAAGTTTTAAGCCTGTTTGACAAACAATATACAATCTGCGAGTTTTTTTTTTGTTTTTTTTTTTTAAATTCTTAAGCAAAGCAGAAGGGTGGGGTGTAGTGACGGTGTTGCCCCGTTACAATCTTTTGTCATGTCCAAGGAGCAAATTTCTAGGGCCGCGTTTTCTCAAATATGCAAAGTGATTGACCGGTCACATTACTTAATTGATTATGCAATTCGGTAAATCGCGAGACTGAAATGGTCGGGCCATCGGCCGCCGCCGCCGGCAGGTCAAGCAGGCCCGGCCCCTGCCGAACGGAGTTGCCGGCGCAGCGAAGTGGAGCTGGCAACTGCGTTTGGCGGAAGGGCGGGCCTATGCTTGTGAACTCTTTGATGTAGCTTCCTAGAGAAAAACTCATTTAAATACAACCGGGGTGGAAGGATCTTTACTTAGACTACAGTTTAAACTGTAGTGTTGAATCTGAAGATATCAAACTCCATTTATAATGTAGAAAAAAGTGGGTAATTTCTGTAGTCCATTCACGACTGCAGTATTGAGCTTTTGTTAACAGGTAGTCTGCAGTCGGACTGCACTTTTTATGCTGTTACAAACTACAGTTCTAATTTGCAGTTGCGAGTTTAGTTAAAAGACATTGTAAAAACAAGAAGCCATCCGTTGTTTAACTACTGAGTAAAAGTGTACAGTAAATTACACAATTAATACGCTGGAATACCATTCTAAACAGAGACATCGGGACGAATAGTTTTGCGCTGTCGGTGTATTACTTTTTTTCTAGTATAGGCTTTACTTTTTACTGCTAAGTGTACTAATGATACAACCTTAGGTACTACTCATAGTTGAAATTGTTGTTTATATTTATTAATATGAATAGGAGAAGCATAGGTGAGAACTTTATCTATAATGCTAGATTAAAATTTGGTGAATTTACTTTCCAACCCTTAACTTGAACACTTCTATGTGTTTAACTATAATGTTAAAAACGTTTTTAGTATTCAAATATCCAGTCGAACCCTTAAGAGTGTACACACTTGTGTTGTCGCAGTGGCTCAGTAGTCAGCGTGTCGGGATCCCAACTGCAAAGTCCGAGGTTCAACTCCAGTCAGCATCCAAGCTTCAACTTCAAGGTAAAAATATAATAACTGATATGAAAAACAACGACCTAAGAAGCGATACGGGTAAATAAGAAAAAAGTTCGAAAAAAAAAAAAATGAACAAAAGTTTGAACAATATACTTTTCAAATATTTTATACTACAGCGTTTTGTCGTTTAAAACTATTAAAATAAAATACTGTAGATAAAAGTACTTAAGTGACCGACATCAAAACTGTCAAAAAACTATAGTTAGTCCGAAAAAACTGGCAGTTTTTCTTTTGTCTTTCTGTACTTAAAGTAGTAAATTCTATACTTAAACTGAAGAATTTTGCAGTATTAGTAATGTCTCATTCCGGTTTAAACACACTTTACTCTCTCCTTTTTCACAATTTTAACTAGTGTTATGGGTACATCTAAAACACAGAAACATCCTAGAGAATAAGTGAAGATCCTTCCACCCGGGAACCCTTCGATCGAAAATTTTGTTTATTTGGCTCCATCTTTCGCCGTTTGGGCACTTAACGGGGTGTTTCTTACTAAATTAGCCCCCCTCCCAACCAATAAAATAAAACCCAACTATTCTTGTCGGGCGTATGTCTCAGTAGAGCCGGTAGAGCCATTGGTTCAAAATTTTCTTCTAATCAGAAGAGTGGGCTTATTTTATAGTCACATCATTAACGAAATGTGTTCTCTTCCATGCCAAAAACTCATACTGTAACACATTTTTTTAGGTATTTCTCGTTTGGAGTCATTTCAAAATATACCTGCGGGTAAATTTAATTTCTTCGGAGCCTCAGTCTTAAGTAAATAAAACGTGACAACTAAAATATTAGCTCAATACGCCGTACATCGTTGACTGTTTGTGCCGTAGTATAGGCCTATGCAAATTTTTCAAAATTCCTCCTCATTGATGTTAGCTGGTAAATTCAATAACACACCTCTTCAAATTGTTTAACTACTGAGGAAAAGTGTATTCTAAATTACACAAATAATACGCTTGAATACCATTCTAAGCAGAGATATCGGGACGAGTATTTCTGCGCTGCAGTGTATTAATATTTTTCAGAATAGCTATACTTTCCTTTCTGCTAAGTGTACTGATGTTAAAACCTGAGGTACTACTCACAGTTGAAATTGTTGATTACATTAATTTATTGGCTGAGCGATTAGCGAAGCTTATTACTCCACTGATGGTCAAAAAGTTTCGCGTCTGTCTGTCTGTACGCACGATAACTCGAAAACGGTTTGAGCTAGGAGACTCTAATTTTTATTGTAGCTAGCATAAAAAATAAAGAACTGTATTGATTTTGAGCCCTCTGGCTCAAAATTAACGTGTCAAAAAAATCATAAACAAAAAGCCCAAAACATTTCATTAAAAATATTTTTTTTTTTTACAACTTTCTTAGAGGTCACTCGTCCAAGTAGAACCCTTTGTTCCAAAACTTTGCCCGTTTGTCTCTATCTCTAACCGTTTGGGCGCCAGAAAGCGTTTTTCACACGGAAATAACCCAAAAACATTTTAATGTTAGCTCCAAGATATTTGATGGTGTCCGGTGGAGTAGCTAATCAAACTGAAACCTCGCGGAACAAAATTAGTGACTTTTGAGGCCAAAGGCCTATTTACGACTGTGCCCTTGCCCGACCCGGGTGTCAGCGCCGCAGGCCTAGGTAGATGTATGCCAGGCGCGTCGCAGCGTAACAGTGTTTCGTCTCTGAAAACAAAAGTGTGCAACTGGCATACATGGTAGTGTCTCGGGTAGTGTTCAACATGGTGCAAGGTATAAGGTGTTTGCCTAGGACTTTGTAAACTTACAAGTGTTCAACAGAAAATTTGAACATTTTAACGTATCCAAAGCGAAAGTGTTTAACTTTAATGTTAAACTCTTTTAAGCCCGCCCTTCAGCTTTGAAAAAGCGATCCAGCGGGCTAATGCAAACGACCTCGTGTCTGTCTGTCAGTTCCACTAGAAGGAGGTGTGCCGCAGAGACTTAAGAAATTTTCAGGGTATCTTAAGGTCCACTTTGAGAGAACGAAACGCCCAAGGCAAATCCTGGCAACCACCCCTAAGAGTGTGAATGTAAATGGGGGTATCCAAGGTTCAAAAATTCTTCCAAAAGCTAATTTTTTAAATGTTCTCTAAAGGGGTAACTCGTGAAAGTGGAGCCCTCTGGGCGAATATTTTGTCCGTTTTGCCCTATCTCTAACTGTTTAGGCTGTAGAGGGTCCTTTTTGACGAAAATAAGCCAAAAATTGCCATAGTGAACAATAAGTTGTAGTAAAAAACCGCAAAATAGAAAGGTAACTCTCCCCTACCCCCAAGAAACGTTTTCTAAGCAGAAGGGTGGGTTGTAGTCGCGGTGCTTCACTATACATTCCTTTCTCGAGTCTTTGGGGCTAACTCAAAGATGACGGGTTTGAGCGGGCCGAAGGCCCGCTACATCAGTCGATCATGTTCTTCAGCAAATCGCGTGACAGAAATGGTCGGGCCGCATCATCACTTCAGTGATGATCAAAAAGTTTCGTGTCGGTCTGTACGCACGATAACTCGAAAACGGTTTGAGCTAGGAGACTCTTATTTTCATTGTAGCTTTCTATCATAAAAAGGAAGAACTGTATTGATTTTGAGCCCTCTGGCTCAAAAATTAACGTGTCAAAAAATCATTAACAAACAGCCCAAAACATTTGAAAATATTTTTTAGACACGGGGTTGTCTTCTACGATCGTTTTCCCCCGATAGTCAATTGTTTTATATGGCCCTTTATGGAAAAATAGGATCCTGAGCATAGATTTTCTTAATGTTTTTCAACAAATTAGAAAGTTCAATTTTATATTTGCCCCCGACGTTTAATCAAAAACGTAATTTTCAGTTTTTTGCAAATTTAAATTGAAATCTCTGTTTCTATGGTGATACTCGGCTCGTCACGAGAGAGATGAAGATAGTTTAAGAGGTAGGCCGAACCGAGCTAATCCAGAGGAAAGGAGACACCTCTAAAGTCTGCGTTCAAACAATCCCTTCCTTTGCTACAATGCACAGAACTAGGATGACACTACTTTTTTTCGAACGCCGCCACCTTACCGCCTTTTCATAATATTTCTATTTTCACCACTAATTCTAAATAAAACAAGCAAATTATCAACAACATTTTAGCCGGGTTTTCCAAAGGAGCACACTTCCTTTACTATTATAAGGAAACAGACACTGATGGCAATAATCATATTCGAACGCCACCACCTTAACGCCTTGATATAAAGGCTTTCATTTCAAACACAAACGAAAGGGAAGACCATCGACGCCATTTTCATTGAGCTTGGAGTCAACTTTAATGGTCTTATTTCATAATTCCTAATTTGAAACCACATACTATAAATACAGCTCATTAACTATGGGGTATACTAATTGTGTTGTTCCTGATTGCACAAGTAAACCAGACACGGGTATAGTATTCAAATATTGGCCCAAAAACCAGATCCTTTCTGGGCAATGGTAGGTATATTTACCACAAATTCTAACGCTAAAGATGGATTCAGAGTTCACTAGATGCGAGCGTGATTTTCACGCCGCTTGCGTGAAAAGAGTTGTTTTGGTTAGCAGTTGACTTTATGCAACAGCCAATAACAGGTCGCCGTGGGGCTATGCCATTATTTTCAGCTGAATCAGCTTTGGACCTAGCGTGATTTTTCACGCTTCCGGCGTGATTTTCACGCAAGCGTCTGCTAGCAGCGTGATTTTCACGCAGGCGTCT
>NW_026267437.1:176571-178266 GCF_000697945.3 Frankliniella occidentalis | reverse complement strand
TCTTTTTCTCGAAAACGGCTGCACCTATGACGGAATGCGAGTTTGCCTTAACATCTATAATTGAAGGGAGACCCAGTCTCCCCTTTTTGTTCGCTACGGACTAATTTGAAATATTTGGTCCTTTTTTCACCGGAGGGAGCTTCAGATGTTGTTGTTTCGGTGGTGGCTACACTGAGTGGAAAAGAGCGCGAACACGCAAAAGGCTCCTTGCACCCACTTCGAGACTTTCTGATTTTCTCACACGTGATCATAAGGTCAGATGGTCAAACCGAGTGTGAAATTTTTAGTTTTAGAGTTGCGGAACTGGACCTACGAAGTTTCGCGAGTGTCCGGTGAGAAGAAACGAAAGTGATATTTTGAATGGTTTACGTGTTTACTTACGTAAGTTGGAGGGGGGAAGGGGGTAGTGGTTCGGGAGAAATGTAAAAAGGTAACTATTGTTTCGAGTTTATCTTGACAAAAGAAAACGAAAAAGTTTTATGCTCCAAGACGATCGGAATCGAAATAGCAGAGTTATGTTCAAATGTTCAATAAAGTGTTCTATCGCCCCTAGCGGCCAAACGGTGCGTCGGAGGTCAATTCTGACGGCAGTTTTCGCCCGCACGGCACAAAAAAGTTAGCTGCCACAGCTAATACAGTCAGCCAATATGGCCTTGGCTAATATTCTCATGAGATATGGGTAAATGTTACCAGCTGCAGTAGCTAGTTAGTCTAGTGTCCGTCATAGCATAAGCCAATTAGCTCCCGGAGCTAATGTTCTCATAAGTACCAGAAAAGTGAGATTAGCTTCTACAGCTAAAAATGGTTGATGATGAATGACAACATTGAATCAGTAATGTTTTCTTATTATTGTACACAGTGCACAGTTTCATCAAGAATCATCAGTGCACTGACTAAATACTTGTCAAAAATTAGTTACATCGGCGAAGGTGAACAGTGCCACCAAGCGCGCCCACATCCCACATGGACGACGCTTCCAGAGTATAACCGAACGAGCGTGGCGCTTCATCAGCGAGAGCTATGACGTCACCAAATTCAACATCCCTTGTCTTACTAGGCGAGAGTTTTAGCTAGCGATGATAAAACAAACAGCGATCAGTGCGAACAGAAACAGCAGCACTAGCCATCCTGCGAATTAGCTGTGGAAGCGAATAAAGTCACTCGGAGAGGTGCATAGTTTTCTGCGGCTGCGAAAGCTTCACGATCACCGATAGGTATTGGACAGTTTGCAACGTTAGTGACAGAATCGACAATGACGGCGAAGAAAAGTTCACTGCCAGGGAAAAAGAGCGTTTGTAGCAAAGGCGAATCGTGTGTTAGCTCTTACAAGATATTGTTTGTGACCTTTCCGAGCGACTGAACTTGCTTCGGTCCACGCAAAACATTAGCTGCTAGAGCCAATTTTATTTCCTAAGGCCATACGAGCTAATGAATTAGCCGAGAGAGCTAATTTTTGGCTGAGACAGCCAATTATTTTTTTTCCGTGCGTAACCCGAAGGGTTAAAGGGCCGTATCTCGCCGAGACGAACAAAATGCACCCCTCGAACGTTCAATTTGGACCAATTTGGCCATGGCAATCCGCCCATCGTTATTTGAGGGCTACTAACTTCTCCATTTCGATTCTGATCGGCTCTGAGCATAAGACATTTCCTTTTTAATTCCGAAAAAGGAATCCAAATCTTGTATTACACTTTT
>NW_026267437.1:171822-176521 GCF_000697945.3 Frankliniella occidentalis | reverse complement strand
CAACTCTTTTCACGCTAGCGGCGTGAAAATCACGCTCGCATCTAGTGAACTCTGAATTCACCTTAACGCGTTGACGGCCCTATAGATTTTAATGTTTACGTCGGAATAGTCAAAATATCATATTCAATATAAGTTGTTGTCATAACTAATAAATGATGTGATATTTTTTTTTAGTTACAGGTTGGTTGTACTAATTGGTTTCGCATACTTATTGCTTACTATGAAATAATATTGTAAGAAGGAGGATCTACAGTTGTGAGTTGTGGTTATGAAGCGTAGTTTTTTTTTTTTTTTTTAATATTCCTTGGAGCCGCAAGCTGCAAAGGGCGATAGGTTGGCAGCATTGTTAGCCGCCGCGCCTTCTCTTAAATGCGATTTGGAAGTTAGAAGTACAGTACAGTCTTCGCTAACAATGCCTATCGTCGACTGATGCTGACCAGTCGCGTTCTAAACAGCGTTTATGCTGCACCTTTTTACACGGCGGCGACTTGTTATTATTCAAAGGCGACAGTGGGAGTATCGACGCCAGGCTCATACAATTTTTGACTAGGGTTGTACAAAGCAACAGGTGGTCGTTTCTATTGGTCAGACTTTCCCGCGGAGATTTGTGATTGGCTGAAATTTCCCTGGCTCGACTCGGCCTACTGCTCAGCTCGTCGTTTCCATGGAAACTTGTGGATGCAAACTCAAATTCCTCAAATTTCATCAGACAAAATTATAGCAAACATATCTCAAAAAAATTCTAATTTTCTGTAGTATTTTTCATTTAAATTTCATTAATTTGTCTAGAAATAGAAAGCGCCTTTGTTGTCTGTCAAAATTTACTAAAAACTACCTCCGTTGTCTTCCACGATTTGGTGAAATAATTTTTTTTTCACAACTTTCTTAGAAGTAACTCGTCCAAGTAGAGTCTTTAGGCCAAAATTTTGACTGTCTGGCTCTATATCTAACCGTTTGGGAGGCAGAGGGCGTTTTTCACACGGAAATGACCTTCAAACATTTGAATGTTAACTCTCAAATATTTGATGGTGTCCGGTGGAGTAACTTATCAAACTGAAACCTCGAGGAACACAATTAGTGACTTTTGAGGCCGAAGGCCTATTTACTACTGTGCCCTTTGCCCGACTCGGGTGTCAGCGTCGCAGTCCAGGTGAATGTATTCCAGGTGCGTAACAGTGTTTCGTGAGATATCGCGAAGCCTGTTACGCGAGACGTGGTCTGGCGTACATCTACCCAGTTACGGTTGGACCGTATTTGTTTTTACAGTATTGACCGTATGTCTTACAGTTCTGAACTGTATTTAAGAAAACAGTCGGGCTATATTTAATTTTACGGTCGACAAGTTACAGTTTTGGATTGTATTTAAATATACGGTCGGACTGTATTTATTTTCAAGGCCTGATCTGTTACAGTATGGGCAGTTTTCGGGCAACGTCTGTAAAACGGTCCTTCCAACAACCTCGATTTGAATATGACTCAGCGTAACGATCCGCCCACTTTGTGTATTTTACAGTCCAGAACGTAATTTGAAATACATTCCTGACTGAAGTGGGCTGGACCGCAAAGTTAGATACAGTCCAACCGTTCGGACTGCATCAGACTAGACCGTAATATTAAATAGGCTATTCCGCTGCAAGCCAACCGGAACCTAAAGAAGAAAAGCATGACTGCTCGATCTGTTTCCCTCTGCGCGCTCATTGGCTGACCGCCACAGCCACGCCATCTTTGGCCAGTCAGCGTTCAGGAGGAAACAGATCGGGTAGTCATGCTTTTCTTCTTTAGGTTCCGATTGTGCTGTAGCGGAATACCCTATACGGCCCGAACCGTAAAACTTAATACTGTCCGACCGTAGAGTTAAATACGGCCAAGACGTGGCAAAAATTTATTGGCCATCCTGTATGAAAAACTGGAGGTTTTTCTAGAAGTGAAACTCGTCAAAGTAGAACCCATAGGGGGTGCGGTTGCATAAGCTCTCTTTAATGCTTTTTTAAAAGCAGAAGTGCGGGCTAAACATCCTACAACCGCGGGTAATATTTTGCATGGCACAAACGTCGGCTATCAGTCACCACACCTTCGTTGGATTATTCGGACGTTTGTGTACTCTGCTTTTTATATTGACCTGACGTCGGATTTCTGAAACGAACTCACTAACAGTGCGCAAAAGAGGGGATACTCGCCGCTTTTCCGTTAGCCAGGTGCCTTGCATTTGGGAGAAAGACATTGATTTTGACTTAAGGCTTCTAGAGACGGCTTTTCCTCGCGAGTCCAGAACGAGTCAGCCACGCAGGCTCGTAGTCAAGTCAGCCGCCACCCGCTATCGACAACCTCTCGCCATCCCCAGGCAGACGAACCTCGCGCTGTGCTACTCCCACCGCACCTCCCACCTCTAACTCTCTGATGAAAAAACGATTCAACGGTCAGGCCAGCCATGACTGTATAGGGTATTCCAATGGAGCGCGGAGCGGAAGCAAGAAGAACAAAAACGGAACGTGGAAAGGCGCCCGCACTCCTCCCCGCCTGCCCCCCACTCCTCCCTGGGCGCTCCCCCTCTCCGTCTAGTAGAGGAGAGGGGGACGGCAAGGGCGCCTTTCCCCGTTCCGTTTTTGTTCTTCTTGCTTCCGCTCCGCGCTCCATTGGAATACCCTATTTGGTCAATACTTTAATAGGCCCTATTCAGTCTCGGCTCCGGGAGAAGAAAACAGGAATCCCGACCGGAACCAGTACCTTTATCCTGCCATTTCTTCGCGAGAAAACTTGCAAACCCGACACAAAAAATTATCACAAACATTCTGGATTGTGCTTCTACCTTCCAAAGCCATTTAAACGTGAAAATAGCGTTATTTATCGGAACTGGTTCCGGTCGGGATTCTCCTCTTTTAGCCGAGAACGAATAGGGTCTATTCTCTAAAGTAAAAGTAAAATGAGGGGTGATAAACGTCTGGCCTCCAGAAAGCTGACACGACCATCAGGGAATCAATCATCATTACCAGAGAAGACTCGCTGAAATGTCAATGTCAGTGTCATTGACGACACAACAAATCCCGCTGGAACAGCAAGAGGTGGTAGACCCGAGGGTAGGACTTACCGTTCGTGACGGAAAATACGCGAACTATTGCAGTGAAGACCTCTTCTCACCAATACACCCTCGTGTAAATACCTTATCAGCCTGGCGTTGCAAGGTTGCGTCCTTAGTTGTTTCATGTGCCGAACGTGACGTTCTCCTTGCATAATGTTTCACGACCGTCGTAAAGCTCGAGTTGTAACAGCAGAAAAATAAGTAACACGGCTTACCTTGTCATGAAACAAATCTGTGATTAGAAAAATCCTTTACGTAATTTCTGTGAGGAAACTTAATATCAAAACAGTGTCGTAGGCTGGAAGCTGGTTGGCTGAGCGATTAGTGAAGCCTATTTACTCCGTCTGGTCGGAAAAATCTTTTTCTGTCTGTCTGTCCGCACGATAACTTGAGACCGAATTAAGCTAACGACCTAGGATTTTCAGGGTCGTTTTGTGTTATGAACAAAAAAACGAGTTCGAAGATGAGCATTCGACCTCCAAAATTAGATAATTAAAAAGTCAAAAACAACGGGTCCCAAAAATGACGTTTATTGAAAATATTTGTGTATTGTTCCCTAGGGGGTAACGCAACAAAGTAGAGCCCCTGGGCAAAAATTTTCTCCGTTTTGCTCTAGCTCAAACCATTTAGGAGCTAGAGTGTATTTTTGACGAAAATAAGCGAAAAAATGTACAACCCTGCATGCTTTAGTTGAAGTGACGGGCCGTAGGCCCGCATCTTTGTGCACATTTTTGCACTACCAGACTCGGGTGTCAGCGCCGCAGGCCTAGGTAGGTGTATGGCAGGCGCGTCGCAGCGTTTCGTGAGATATCGCGAAGCCTGTTACGCGAGACGTGGTCTGGAGTACATCTGGGTCATTCCATGCCAAACGTACCCCCAACAAAAAAAAGCTTTGATGAAACTTGGTGGTCCGATGACCACCTGCAGGAGCGTTTCGACCTTGCGCGACGGGTTGCCTACTTATCGGGGGGACAAAGTTTTCCCGCCACTGCGCACTCCACTCGATCTAGCGAGCGCCACGATCTATCTTTTTTCAAACGATTAACGTCCTAGGGGGTAAGAACTGGCCCTCTTTCGAATGCGCTTGTCCATTTTCCGAAAATACTCACGCAACGTACCGAAAACTCGATTTTTAGTTTCAAAATCGGATTTTGGCCAAGTATGACACCTTTGATTTTCTTGGGAGTGGGCTCATTGGAAAGCCCGCTCAATTTCCTGTACGACCCTACTTTCGGTATCATGTGCAGACGCCTACGAGCGACGCTACGCGGCCGAACGCAAAGCGCCCGTCGCGTCGCCTGACGCTCGAGCCAGCGGCGCACGGCCGGCCCAGCCCAGCCCGGCGCGGCTCGGCAGGGCAGGGCCCGCACCGCGCGCGGTTTAAAAGTGTGTGTAGGCACAGAACATAAAAAGCAAAGTATTGAACGTTTAGTGAGCATAGTCATTTATTTGTGTGTATACAAAATATTTTTCCGACTATAGAACACTCTTATACACAATTACGTCACTTCTTTGTACTGACAATACGCTTTTTAAACGAACCAGTTTCTACCACACGAGCCGCGCGCGGGGGGCCAGAGCGTCATGTCGCCGCGACCACCTGTTGCATCTCAATTCCACATT
>NW_026267437.1:164638-166454 GCF_000697945.3 Frankliniella occidentalis | reverse complement strand
TCAAAGATGCATGCATCATCCATTTTCGTTGCTTAACTACGTTTTTCAACACGCTCAAAATAAGCTCTGGTCTGGGACTTAGAATGAAAACACGCAAATTTTGTTAAGAGTGCTCAAAATTATACTATTAAACCTGAAAAAAGGTTCATTGCTTTAATTGAGACCAGCGTTCCAGCTTTACAGTGTTACTATTGTCATGTCTGTAGGTGTTGTGTGTTCTGAGATGAAAACAGGAACAGGAAAAGGGTTACACAGCACTGAGAACAATACTCGTTCTTCCTACCAACGAGAAGGGAAAGTGGGTTGGTAAAGAACGAGTAAAAAATTGGATATTATGTAGTATTATGCGTATTATGAGAGTATTATGAAGTATTATGGAGTATTATGATTCTATTATGATAGTATTATGGAGTATTATGAGGTATTATGCAGTATTATGATGTATTATGGGTATTATGGGTATTATTAAGTATTATAGTGGTATTATGGGACCGTGTACGGAGTATTATACGAGTTGGCGACCCCTCGCTTAAATTAAATATACTTCAGAGAGTCGTGATCCTTCAAATGCTTCGGAGAGATCTGATAAAAATGAATAAAAGAGCGACAAGTAATACTTCTCGTAGGTGAGAAGTTTAAATGTATTTTGAAATTATATTAAATATTAGGGTATTTTATTTCACTTCAACCAGAGGCAACCTAATAGAATTTCACCTTTCACCAATACAACGAATTGAATGAAATGGGAGCATCAAGCATCATGTGGCATTACAGAAAAGGGTAAATTGAGTAGGGGAGGGCAGTGGGGATAGGAAGGGACAGTAGCAGACATGTTCTGTACGTGAACTTCAGGAACGCATAAATTTAAGCCCCCCCCACCCTCTTTATCCATTGTTACAGTTGTGTGTTTACCAAAACAAATCAACCATGTATTTTGATGAATAGAAACCAGACCTCCCAGTATCAAGCTTTTCTAGTGGACTTCCAAATCTATTCTATTGCATAGTAATTAATCAAGTTCACTACTCAATAAAAGTACCTGTTGTAGAAGAAGAGGTGCAAGGGATTTGAACCCTAGTTGAATACAGCGACCCAACCAGACCAGGCCGCGGTTTAAGGCCCGGCTGGTCCCTCCCCCATCTCTCACGTTCAAGGAGCAGAATCAGTTGCCTACCTACTAGGCGGATCCTCATTCATTATAGTTTTGTTCTATATTTGTCACGTCTTCTGTTATATTAATGCACTTCGCTATGCTACCCCGTGCATAATGTTAACGCACGGGGCCCTACGTAGTCTATTACAGGATGTTATAATTATAACGGCATTACAGCTAGTATTATAGGGTATTACAAGGTACTATACAGAATGACAGGCAAATTTTCGAACCTAGAAGTTCCACTAATACTCCAAAAGTGCTCTCAATTCCTCAAGATTCACATAGTTGACTACTTAAGGCATAACATTACAATCACAGTTAAGCCCCTAGTTTCAAACATGTTGTTTCTGGTTATTTTTATGAGCCCAAACGATTCAGGTAATGAAAACTAGGTAATAATTATGTAGGTAGGTTCTTTTTTAAAACAAATCATACAAAAAAAAGTTCCGTAAACTTTTGGTTTGTAAAGGAACGACACTTTTCATACTTGACTCATTTGTCCCAATTATCACTTAACGCGCATGATTTCAGAAGCTAGGATAATGATAAAACCTTTTTGCGTAACTTCTAAAATATTTGGAGGGCATGTCATTTGGGCTGAACCAATGAAAACAGTAGAAAATTATTATTTAAAACAAGAAAAGAATTGTGGAGAATTTA
>NW_026267437.1:161761-163128 GCF_000697945.3 Frankliniella occidentalis | reverse complement strand
ATTAGCAACACACCAGTCATACAAATGTCGCCCTGAAATTATTTGCTTATCAGAAGGACCCTGCAATGTGGCCCTTGTGGCGAGCCGTTTGATGGTCCCACCAATACCATCGCACGGACCCTTGCCATGGGATGTGGCATGAAAGTGCCACTCTGCGGCGACACCAAAATCCTGAAAATGATTGCTTAGGTTTAAAAAATTAAATCTGTTTTTGAAATGCTGTGCGGCCCCATCTGTAAAATAAATGATCCTCTTTGGCTGTAAATTGAAGTCGTTTTGCAGAGTGCTAATTAATATTTTATGATTGACGTACACAGCATGAGTATCATGTTTAACAACTCCTTCAGCAATGATGGCGAACGATTTATGGCATACTTTTTCATCCACTCTGTAGTAAGCGACCATAGTATAAATGGAGGCCTGGTCACCCGACCAATGCTGAGACTGTACAGCGTCCTGAATTACAGTGGAATAATTTTCCGCAAAGTCACATTGCACAAGGAATTCCCCTTCCTGCAGATTGTCCTTCACGTAATCCATGTACTTCGACTGCCGCTGTGCAATGAAGGAGTGGAGTTTTGAGAATGTTCAGTTGTTCGCAAAACAGAGCAACAAAATCATCCACTTCCTTTACCACGGTATCTAAAGTACAACGGTCGGACCCAGACCCTTGCCACTGCTGGAACTCGATGTCATCTTCACCAAGAATCTTTGTAGTAATGTGGCAAGGGGGGCCGTCCCGGGGCACTTTACGCAGGAGAACGGCTTACCCATGACTGATTTTCAGAGGAAACACTCATCAGTAGGGCTCTCGCACAATATACGGCTTATACAGTCCTTGTACGTGGCGAGAGGCGTCTCGGTATCCCTAGATTTCTCGGCGATCTGCGCACCGTCAAACATCAGCTTTACATTCTGGTGGTACTGACAAACGCACACACTATGTGTTCCGCTTGCACCCGCCAGAATGCAGTTCTTGGGGCGAAGAGACGCAAATTTAGAGAACCCTACCAAAACTGAGGGGTGTTCCTCCTTGAAAGACGCATACAGTTCACGCAAATTGCACAGCACTAGTCTCTTTTGCACTTTCACTTTCACACCACTCTCTCTCATGGAGACACAGTCTTTTTTACCGGGCATTAGACGACTGTAGCAGTCTTTTTGATAGAAGTCCACGACGGTCTTGGTGTCCACAAGGATTCGCCCTTGTCGGCGAGGGGGAGCGGAGAAGACACCATGAGTGGTTTGCAAATTTTTGCCTGCCTTGGCCAGGCGTTTGGAGCAACCAAATAAAGAGGCAATCTTTTTCTTGCCCCAAAACCGAGGGGTCGCCGACTCGTCTGAGCCGTGTACCCAGTACTAGATAT
>NW_026267437.1:143190-156126 GCF_000697945.3 Frankliniella occidentalis | reverse complement strand
TTTCCTCAAACGGATTGCAGCACCGATTAAACGCGACAGCTTTCATTGTTTGGTTTGCTAGATCAACTCCAAACAAAACTGCAGAGCTGCACGGCACTGGCCTGCCCTGCTCTGCCTGCCGTGCCGTGCCATGCCATGCCGAGCCGCGCCGCGCCGGGCTGGGCTGGGCCGGCCGCGCGCCGTTGGTTCGAGCGTCAGGCGACGCGACGGGCGCTTTGCGTTCGGCCGCGTAGCGTCGCTCGCAGGCGTCTGCCCATGATACCGAAAGTAGGGTCGTACAGGAAATTGAACGGGCTTTCGAATGAGCCCACTCCCAAGAAAATCAAAGGTGTCATACTTGGCCAAAATCCGATTTTGAAACTAAAAATCGAGTTTTCGGTACGTTGCGTGAATATTTTCGGAAAATGGACAAGCGCATTCGAAAGAGGGCCAGTTCTTACCCCCTAGGACGTTGATCGTTTTAAAAAAAAAGTCAGATCGTGGCGCTCGCTAGATCGAGTGGAGTGCGCAGTGGCGGGAAAACTTTGTCCCCCCGATAAGTAGGCAACCCGTCGCGCAAGGTCGAAACGCTATTGCAGGTGGTCATCAGACCACTCAAGGAACGTATCCACCAAGTTTCATCAAAACTTTTTTTTGTTGGGGGTACGTTTGGCATGGAATGACCCATCTACCTTGTACAGCTTGTTGAGGTGAGGAGCCTTGGGAGAGCGGAGGGGCGTAACACCTGTGAAAAAGAATACGGGCGAAAACGCAAAATCGCGGGGCTCCTGCGGTGCGGGTGCAAAGCGCGTGCACAGGCTCAGCTCAGGCCGGGAGGGCACTCCGCGTGAGAATCCGGGCATTACACGTGCAGCGCCCGGGCACCCAGGTGATTTAGTGCCGCATATGTGGCCCACATATGGTACACTATATCGAGGAGGCCATCACGTAATCCTGTGTAAATATGAGAGTGTAATCCCCACACTGCAATAAATTATGACGGTAACTATAACGGATAAGCACCGCTAATTATTTTCCGGGATCTTCCGTATTAAATGTGGAAAGTCACACGGCTTATAAAAGGTGACGGTAACTTTGAAAGGTCTGTACGGTGAGAGAGTTATACAGACAGAATTTTGGGAAACTAATGACGGTAACACCGTATAACTATGCTTCTCAACCCGTCATCTCAGAAACTTGTGTAAACAACGCCAATGCAGTTGAAACCAATAGGGATACACGGCAAACATAACTCATGCATGAATTAGCACTGTCACACTATTCGGCCTAATCTTTTTACACCACTGAAGGCTACTTACATGCAAAATATATCCTTGGATGAGTTTTGGTTACACCACACAGCTTTTACTTTGTTCCTTGCAGGGTAACATATTTCAACTTGGAATAATGTGACCAATAAGTATAAACTATTGTCATTCTTGCTAAGTCTTCAGCTCATGGTTGAAATAGTTCACCCAAGCTAGTCTTGAAGTGCACATTTATCTTATTGTTGTTCATAGTCATTTCTCCTAACCTCCAGCCTTCCAGTCCGTGATCAAACAGACTGAACCCTTTAAAACTTTGAACGGTTTAGCAATAGATGAGCTAGGGTCCGACAAAACAACGCATTCAAACGCAACATCCATAGCCGTCTTTGAAAGTAATAAAGAACCAACATATGCTAAAATGAAATAATAAACTCGCTTTAGTTTGTTTAGACTTACATTTGTTGCTAGGTTACGGAAAGACAAATGAATTCTACTTATTCGCAGCAACTAAACAGCCCCCTCGTAACTTTCGTAACACTTCTAGCCTCCTCCTCCATCCCCCTTCCCCCTTCCCCACACAACCACCACCAACCACCTCCTTTCCTCTCTTTCCTGTATCGCACCTTACCGCCACCAGAGCGCGCGCCCACTCACCCCTCTCCTCCTCTCCGCTCCCCTTCCTCGGTCAGCTTGTTTATGTTGTGAGTGAGGTAAAAACTAACGTGAAAGGTTTGTTTCTCAGGCTCCTGGTTATCCGAAATGTGATCCAACGCAGTTTATATCGGATTTAAAACGTCCTGTAAATTTGCGATAGTCGTTCATTCACCGTGAGTGCATACACGACACACACTGTATCTCCAGGTGAGAGCCTAACCTACCGTTCGACCCATTTCTTTACTATTAGTTATCACTGCTTTGCTTGCAACTGTCACCACCAGTTGTGTTTAAAGGCGGCTATATTTCTTTGTTTTTCGTAATATAACCTATGTTTGCAGAGTCAAATTACGTTTTGACTGAAATGAAAATGTTGCTCTCAGTGTTGTGACTAACTCACATGATAAAGACTAAATCTTGCTTATTAAATGTATGCCATGCACCTTTCTGACTCGCTTGTGTGGTAGTTATTTGTTATTTTTCTGGTTGTTTTGGACTAGTATTCATGTTTCTGTTGGTGTTTCAGGTATGGTCCTTTTGTCTTCACATCATCGGTTTGCCAGCATCCATAGGAAGCAGCGCTGGCAAGAGGTGCTTATGTGACCCACTCACAACGTGTCCATTAAATAATGAGGTTTGTACAAGTTGCATGCGTTAGAAATAAATACACATTCTAAAACAGGTGTCATTAGGAAAAAATAATCAATTTCCGGCTTATAACAAGCTTGTTTGTCTTATAATAATCCAATCGTGGTGCTCATCAATTAGATTTGATTGGATGCTCTAGTGACGTTAGTACGTCTGTTCAAAACATGCAGTGAATGACCCAATCAAAAGTATTAATTGTATGTCATTTCATTAGTGGATTGGGTTTGGACTTGGAAGCAAAGTTACTTAGAAAGAAGAAAGAAACTGTGTAAATCTGAAGGTTGTTTGTTTGTTGTTGTTTTTTATTTTGAAAAATTTTGCTTGAAGTGGAAAAAGTGTTGTTTTTTTAAATCTTAACAAGTTACCTTACTACACAGCATTTTGTTTGACAATTTGAAAATGACAAATTATGACTCTATATCAATACTTGGATTGTTTTTTCAAAACCTTATTGAACTTTATTTGGAATCTGTTTCAGATTGTCTGCGAGTCGCCAGCCTCTGCTCAGCTGAATAGGAAATGTTCACCATTATGGGGCCACTTACGGATCGGTTTGGAATAAGTTTTGTCTGTCCTCTTCAGTACAGGAGGAGTGGTTTCTATGCAGGTTCCTGGGTAGCAATTGAAAGAATTTTACCAAGAGAATGTGTTGACCGAAAATATACTTTTTATGGCTGTCAATAATTATAAATTTAGATTGTACTTTATAGATTATTTCTTCTCCATGTTATTTTATCAGCTATTGTATGCCTGGAGTTTACTTCCATTACATACTCTTTCCTCTGCTTCTGCTTGTTTGTAATTTATCTGTAATCATAGCATTTTCCACAAGAGATGTGCTAACATGTCAGCAACTAAGTAGATTAATGAGATGCAATGTGTTTGAAACTTGGTGATAAAAAATAGTCTTGCCTGACTTTTAAAAACCAGCTGGAGGTTTCATTGTAATGTGTTTTGTTTCAATAGAAAGCTTAATTTCACTTTAAGAATGTGATGGATGCAAATTAATAGCTCAATTTGTCTTTATACACAAGTGTTTTAAATGTATTGTTAGTTTTGATAATAAAGCAATGCTGACATGGGCTAGACACTTTCCTTTTCTTGAAAACCAGACTTGTAAACCAGATTCATGAGGTGGAGCATTGCCTGGTAGAAAATGTTTTGGGATATAACTTACATACACATGGTTAAGCAAAGCCAAAATTTTATTTTCCAACAAAAGTGTTTCAGAGATGTACCTAATTTCTCATAGGGGCCAAATAAAAATAAAAGTTATGATTTTGTGGTATGCCAGTATGAAACTTTAACAAAAAGAAAGGAAAATTTGACAATCCCTTTGAGCAGTTGCCTTGGGTCTAGTCCATAATTGGATTTGCATGTTTGAGACTTAGACATTGATAACCATTATGAAGATATGATGCCAAAGGGTAGTAGTCTGGTAAGTCCTCTTGCAAAATAGAGCCTAGGCCCTCTCTACCTAGAATTCTGTAATAACCTTGTAGAGAATCTTCTGCCTGGTGTTTCTTAATAACATACTTTACTTGATGACCATTGAACAGGATCAAGACAATTTCTCCATAAAGCAAGTTCTGCTGTACCTTTTGCAAAAGCAGCCACATTTTTGGTTCATACATGATGCCATTAACTTCAACACACTTCAAGATGCGGTCAAAAGATGGATCTTCTCTCAAAATTTGGGCAACTTCAGGATTCAAATCTTCTGGGATCTGGCTGATATCGTCATCTCTGAAATTGATAGGCGGTGGAATCATTCTTCCAGTGAATTTGAATGCAAAATTAAGAATGTACTTGTTGACAAGTGTTTTGGTTATATTCTTGAAATTGTTGGCTGCTACTGCTGCATGTTTGAAAAAAACATGTCGGCTTTCAAAGCGCATTGTCCAAAGTCTAATCAGAGGACCAAAAACGGGGATAAGATCTGCATAGTGGCACAAAAAATGATGCTTCGGCTGTAGATTTTTCTGAAAAATCTTTGCTCGCTGTTCAAGGTACAGATATGTTAATTGCTTTAGCTTAACAGCCATTTCTTCAGAGATCTTGGGAGCAAAAACATACTCACATATTTTTTTCAGTAGAAGTGCAAGTTGCCACACAGGGTCTTCTTGATCCTTAATTTTGTCAGAAATAAGGAAGGGGAACATTCTAATAAAAAGCCACACTTCAGAAGCATGACCCCTAATCTTTGACAATGACTTATCCAGCTTCACAAGTGAATCGGCAGCATCACGACCCTTGCATTTGAAGTTCTGGATACGCCTGTTGAGCATGTCAATAGATATCCAATCTTTTATTTGAACAAAGTACCGTAAAAATAGGGCGAAGTCTGCTTTTCCTATGCCCTCCAGAATGTCGTGAGAAATACATGGCGGCTGACCATTGCAGACATGGTAGAATGGTATCTTGTTCAGCTCGCTTGGCCTTTTGATGCCTTTCTTTTGATAGAGTTTATTTTCTTCAGAAAGAAGTTCAGCTGTAATATTGTCATATTCTTCAGGAGTACGAAATGGTAAAGTGCAGGTAGGATTTTCCCTTACCATTTCTTTTGTTGCTGTACAGAATCTGCAATAATAGTCAGAGTTGAATGCTTCAAGGAACCCTCCAATAGTATGTTGACCTAAGTTGTCACCACACATGTTGTTAAAAACTACAGGAATTGTTTCACCCTTATATTTGATACCGTTTGTTGATAGCTCAGTCATTTCATCAATAAGGGCCTTCAAAACAGCTTCTTGTCCAAAGTACCTTAAATCATTTTCCTTGACAATCAAAGCGAGTTGAATTGCATCAACTTTTGATCTAGCATTAGGGTGGAAATTTCCAAGGAAGAAATAGAATCCAATACATTTGTAAGTTCCTGCAGTGGGACTTAGTGGGTAAAACTCAAAGGCATCTTGATAAAAAGTGAGCTGAATAGTCTTCATCAACCCACATACAGGATGTTCTCTGAATGCCGAACCATCAGTATAGTCTTCATAGAAACCTGGAGTACTAACCCGTTGAAAGGATTCTTCTATTTGTTCTTGCACTGTAGGGTCATTAAACATTACCTTCAAAGTACTTTTGACTGGTATGTAATGCGCAAACTTCTTTTTTCCAGCGTCATTACAACCTAGAGATATTTCTTCTGAATCTAAATATGCACATCTCTCTCGATAAAATTTCTTGCGCATGTGATCTGTGCACAAGTGTGGTGAGTTGCCCAAATAGTATCCTTTTTGAGAGCAGTATCAATAATCTTGTCTGATCTAGTTGCTTCTATTCCTTCTCTCATAAGCTGTTCCTTCAGATTTACTTTTATCCTGTGATGAGACATTTCACATAATAAGGCAATTTCTTCAGATATTAACTGGATTTTGGTTGCAGGAATTAGAAGCACACCCTCAAGCCATAAATAAAATTTTCCAACATGATGTCTGACGTGGTTCTCCGGATAAACATTGTCATGGGGAGGGGGAGCCTGACAGTCAAAGAAGATATCATCATCACTTTCCACTTCCCTTTCCTCTTCATTTTTCTCTACACTTTCCTCTTCACTTTCCTCTTCACTTTCCTCTTCACTTTCCTCTTCACTTTCTTCTTCACTTTCTTCTTCACTTGAAAAGTGAGCATCACTGTCATCAACGTCGTCACTGAATGCAATAGAGCCAGCAGCATTAATTTGATATGTTACCTTATCTTTATTGGTTGCAACATTTGGATGGTACTGACTGCAATGAACCCTAAAAGTTGAAACTTTGGTAAAAACATTATTTTCGCATGTTGTAACAAAGGGACACCTCATAGCAAATCCAGATTTAATGTGACTTTCAGTGTGATTCCTCAATTCCTTAAGAGTTCTGCATGCCTTTTGACAGGTTGGCTCTGAACATCTGTAATCAGCATCAAGCAGGACATCAGACAATACATCTGATGCTGGAATCATTTGATCATTTGCAGGACCTGCGGCCTGATTAGAGTCATTGTTATGAAATCTATAATGATGAGTAAGATAACCTGAAGCACTGTGACAAGTCCAGTCGCATTCAGGGCATGAGAATGTGAAAGTCTTGTTATTTGAGAAGTGAACACTTTGATGATTGGCATAGTTGGTAGCTGAATAGTAAGTAACACCACAAATTTCACATTTTCCTTCAAATGAATCGGGTCCTGGGTTGGCTTCAATGCATCCAATGAGCAAAAGTATATTGATCAGAGCCAGAGACAAGACACATGTACCTCCCAAACTAGCACAGCGACTAAGTATAGGAGCTGATGAGAGAGAGGAACGCCCCGCCTTGTTGTATGATCCAATGCGAGCCCGCCACACCTCCACTGAAACTCCCATTGTAGTTAACTAAAACAAAATAAGAATTTAAAATTTAAAACAAAATTCAAATAATTCCTAGTTATAAACATTAAATTAACTAACTTACTTATTAATTTCAGTTGCAGCAGGGAAAACAAAACTTCTATGACAATGAAATATGTTTACATCAGGGTCTCTGTAGTTGGCAATTTTAATAATCATGAAGTGCAGGCAAGTCAACAGGCCAAAAAAATGAACTACATAATGCCATTCCATTAATATATGATGGTAGATGAGAGCTGTAAATTAGAATTAATAGAGGAGAGTTAAAAACAAATCTCACTTCAGTTTTTAGATTTTAAATACAAATGCCGAACAATGATTCAGGGGACTTTGTAGTTTCTCTAGCTACTAATCTCAGAAAAAACAGCAGAGTTGTGTGCAAAATAATTTTGTTTTGAAAGTAAGTGTGACAAACTACTGAATCAAGTCCATAAAATATTAGTTATTTTGATTTTCATTTCATGAGCAGGCAGGCACTTTAGAAGGTAATCAAGTTATTCATGACAAACATTACTTACAAACAACATGTTAAGAAATTTGAAATTTAAGAGATGGTTTGGACTCGATTAAGTAGTTTAATCTATCTACCGTCAAAGGTACATACCCCGAAATGATTTGACTAATTTTAAAAGATTATTAGCTAAGTCAATATAAAGTAAGTTCAAGTAATTTGGAGGAACACTACCTGCCAATGCTTTACAGATGACATATTGATGAAATTGTTATGAAGAGTAACATGGACCTTCTAGTCATATACATATCCATCAGATATACGTAAGTATGATCAGTTCAACTCCAAATAATCACACTATCACAACAGCGCACCTTTGGGAAAATTCACAGAGTTAAAGTATGACAGTATGATGATCAGATGCGTGGCTGGATCTGTTGAACAAAGGAAAAATGCAGGGAAATTTTTAGGTTACAGATTTTAATTTTCAAGGCTAAATCCTGAGAAAACCACACCTACACCAAACTTTTGGTGGACCTCACGACGATACTACGCACAAGTATACTCCTTTTCTTTATTTTACTGAAAGGTACAGGAAAGGTGGAAATTAGTTATCGAGATAAGCCTGACAGGTACAGAGTTAACAAAATACAAATACCAAGTACTAACTTGTGTGAGAGTTTGCCAGGTTTGCGGTTTCCTACTTTCTACAGCCTATTTGTTGACAGGAGACCAACCACCTAGTATTCCCCAAAACGTGGAACGAACCACCGGCTGGCTGTGTGTGCGTGAAAGCAGGTGAAAGAGAGGGCAATAGAAGACAGCAGAGAGAGAAAAAAGAGTACAAATAAATAGAAATGAAAATTATGAAAATAATCATGAGTTTACCACATTAGTTTTAGCTTTTCTAATGAATGAATAATATTATGAAACTTTTATATGTGGAGAGATTTAATGAACAACGCACCAAGCAAGATCTGGAAGGTTTTAGAAAAGCAAAACAGTGTTGGCGTTGGCTAGCCTCGTAAAGGTTTCCGTTTTCCTGCTCAAAGGGCGGGTATCAGCTCAGAGGTGCTTTGTGCCTAAAAAATTGAGGAGAGGTTGAAATCTGAAATCGCAGTTGAGGAACATTTGGAGATTTTAAGAAAATCAGTAAGTTCAAAAAAATAGAAGCCTAACACAAAAATATCTTTTACTGGTTAAAAAAAAACAGTTAAGTGTGGCCAGACGTCACTGAATGTGTCACATAGACTTTGTCTTTGTTAACCCGTTAACCCAGCGAGCAATTTGATGGCAATCTGACGTCAATGACGAAATTTTGATTTAAAAGGGTCCCAGTTTTTACGAAATTGTGACCACTTTGCGTCATTTTGATGTAATTTTGATTGATGATTGCTCACTGGGAATTATTACTCTGTTTCCTCAACATGGCAGGGTCATGAGTTCTAGAGGTTATTATGGGGCGAAATTGTAGGCGATTGGCGATATCTTCTTGCCTTTGCCAATATGTCGGCTCATTGTTTTACATATGTCCATGATATCACACTAATTTGATCTTCACTTTTTGAATTAGTTCACGGAAAAAATGGATAAACCTGAGAAAATTGAAAGCGGTCCGTTCAGCTTTAGCAGTGAAAGTGAGAAGGAAAATTCCAGTGATGACTCTGATGAAGAGGAGGATTTTTCTGCAATTCAAGAATATTTTGACCCTGCTGAGTTTTCTGAGCTTTCAAAATTTGACAAAAAAAATCTTCTTAGGTCAGAAAAAAAAATATGACCATTTCACGTCAACTTATAACTGTAGTGGTAAGTCCTGTAATATTTATGTCCTTTTTCATTTGCTTATTTGATAAAATAACTATAACCCATCTTTACAGAAAATGGAGAACCTCCTCCACTTACAATAAGACCTCCATACTTTATCAGAAGGCACTCGGAACAATTAGAGGAGAATGTAAAGAAAGACAATAAAAGAAAAAAAATTGTGGATGACAACAGTGCTAAACCTCCTACCAAAAGAGCTAAAACAGCAACAGAACGTTAGTAATGCTTTGAAAAACAGTTCAGCCTATGATCTTAAGGTTAAAAATTTTATGAATTTGTCATGTACTTACTGTTACCATTACAGCTCCAACAAAACGGTTTAGTGCCCGACTTGAAACTAAGAGTAAGATGATCCCCCAAGCTTCTATATCAAGCCCGGATACTGTTGTAAGTTGTGTTATTTGATTCTATTTTTTATGGAAAAGAAATGTCTCCTGAGTAGGCTCTAAAATGGATTTTACTACTATAATTTTATTTTTAAAATTGTCCTTCCTTTCCATTTCCAGGAAACATCCCGCACTGTTGAGGAAGATGATTTTTCTCTACTGAAGTCATTTCTCACACCTACTGAGTGGTCCAAGATGAACTTTTTGGCCAAACGACATGCTCAAAATGCTTTGGACGAATACTATAAAAGATTGGCTGAAGGTATAGTATAAATCCCCTTTACTATCTTAAACGGTGTTTCATTTTGGAATTATTGTTTCATGAGTTAAATCGCTGTATCCATTAAGGTTTGAATCCTATCCCTCCAAAATTCATGGCTCGGAAAGCATCATCAACTATCGTCAGCAGCAGTAAGTGTTTCACATCTTATCACAAGATACATTTAAGTTAAAGACAGATTTCTAAAATGGAATTCGTCTTATGAAAACTACAACTAGTGATGTAAATTTTTGCCAACTCATATTAGAATGCTTGCCTCAATTTGAATGACAAAACTTATTTCAGGTAGTAACTCATCTGGAGCAGGAGAACTTAACTCTAGACCATTACCTGAGCTAGTCATTACTGACACGGATTTTGAATTAGATGTGCAACCTGTTGAAAGGAGACATGAACAAATCACCCCTAAAAGCTCACCCTTCAAAGACATTACTAATTCTATCTCGAGCAATGGCAATTACCAATTTGTCGCAAGTGGGACTCAAAGTAGCAAGCCAAGTTCACAATTTATCCCTGATTCAGGTACAGTATAAGGTTAGACAGATTATATTTTGTATCTTATTGGTTTCCTGTAAGCATTGAATGACTGTTATTTTTTCAGGTATTCAAACTCAGCTGCAAGATGACTCTGTTGAAAGGGGACAAGAACAAATAAACCACAAAAGCTCACCCCTCAATGACATTACTAATTTTATCTCCAGCAATAGTAATAACCAATTTGTCGCAAGTGGGACTCAAAGTATTAGCAAGACAAGTTCACAATTTATCCCTGATTTAGGTACAGTATAAGGTTAGACAGATTAGATTTTGTATCTTGGTTTCCTGTAAGTGTTGAATGACTGTTATTTTTTCAGATAATCCAACTCTGCTGCAAGATGACTCTATTGAAAGGAAAAGGAGACAACAACAAAGCATGCAAGTATGTAATTTGAAACTAGCATGATAATTAAAATATCAGCTTTTAAACAAACTTAAATTTTTATACATGTTGCAGAAAGTTAAAAAATATCTAAGAGATATATTGCCAACCATAGAGGAGGCACTGTTAACCACTGTAGTACATGATTTGGTTAAGGGACGTGGAGTAGAAATACTAGGTGATATGAAATTAGTAGAGAAGCAATGGCTTCTTAATGCAGGTATAAATGATATTCAAGTCAAAAAGCTTATAATTGCATTTGCTCAACTGCAGAATGGGGAGGAGGGTAAGGTTCCTTTTCAATTTTAATTCTTATCTAGTATAATACTTTGAAAACAATTTAAATAGTAATACACTGTTATTTTTTCATTAATTTTCCTGTAAATTTCAGAAAACAGTAAAGAAGTTCAACAACCTGGGAAAAAAAGAAGAAAGTGCCCAAAGAGAAAAAGGGCCTGTTGTGAGTTGAACAGCAGACCGCTGTGATAGCATCTCGGCCAGCTCTATCCAATTTGAAATTAACTGTTGGCGTAATGAACTTAGTTATAGACTTTGGAACGTTTAAGGATTCACTATTGACAGCCTTGGAAAATAAGGAAATTCCCACAGCTGTTGATCGATTGCATATGGTTCGGACAATATCTAAGTACATAATGGCAAAATATTTTGAATCAAACCAATTTAGTACGAAGGTGGATCAAAGAGCCCCTGGCATGGCAGTTTATAAACCAGTTGTTGACATTATCTTTGAAAATGATATTACTCAAAACACACTTGCTTATGCATTTGAAGATAGACTCAATGGTGATCTTGTAAAGGATGGGAAATATTCACTCACTCATCAGATAGAAGTATGCTGTGGTAACATTGGAAGGCCTTCGCAGAGAAGTGGACAATCTAGGTCAGGAGGTGCACTAAAGAAAGGAAATAGAAGAGCTGCCTGTATCCTGCCAGAAAAATTCTGCCCTCCTCTCACCAAGAATCAAAAAAAAGAAGGAAATGAAATTCGATTGGATCTGATTACCATATTTAATTCACCAAGGATCAGTTGGGATTGGATGGATATCAAAACTCAATTAAGTAAATATTCAAGTCTGGCAGCCCAGAGGTTATTGATAACTGCTAGAAAAAGGGATGTTTCATTGGTCATTGAACAATGGCCTTTTCTGACTGAGGTTTCTGGGCTGCTGTGCCACCTTGATGAGATAACAGGATCTTCACTATGTGAAAATTTTCAAAGGTTTTTGGACTTTGATCTAGATTTCTTAATTAAATACCTAACATTAATGTCTCCGAAAAGAGTTCAGATGCTCAAGCTTCAAGAAGACATTATACTTGGCAATGGATCTCCAATCCATAACAAACTTCTTGGTGCATTTGTAATGCTAGCCACTCATTGGGGTGAAGAACAATCTTCCATCTTATGTTGTGTTGAGGTATATTTTAATATGTGCTCCATTTAATTAATCTAATGAGTATTAACTGTATTACAATACTAATAATTTTCTTTTACCTTTTCGTTACTTTGTAGGACACCACCATGCCACATGAAGTGCAAGATGTTCTCCCAGACAATGTACCATCGTCACCCCTAATTGTGGCTCTTGGTAATGCTCTATAGGGAAGTTAAAACACCAGGTCAAAGACCTGCAACTCTTTAAAACTACTAATTTTAATCTATCTTTCTTAGGAAGTACACCCTATTTGGCCTGTAGGTATTTCATAGTAATGGATGGTGTATGCATCTGCACCAATTTGAACAACGGATTGGAGGCAGCCATGGCACTTTGTGCAGCCTATTTTGTATTTGGAGTGCTGTATCCACCAAATGCCAGCACTACCCTGACATATATGGAAAGGTAACAGCTCAAGGAAAAAATTATCCTGTCTCTAATAGATGCTGTATCTAGATTTTGATATCTATATTTTTCTTTTAAATTTAGAGTTATAGCTAATTTGTGTGACAACACTGGACTCACAAAGGCTCAGACCCAAAAGGGAGCAGTAACACACACAAGCTTGGGCAAGTGTCAGATACTAGAGAAAAATCTGAAGCAATTCGAAAAAGAACTGAATGATACTGCTGCATCATCTTTGTAGGACATACATGTATAAGTAAATTTGTTGCTGTTATATTAATTTATTTTTTCCATGAAAG
>NW_026267437.1:132633-133290 GCF_000697945.3 Frankliniella occidentalis | reverse complement strand
GCGTGTTGCAGTCTTAAGACTTTTCTCACTATATTGATCCCAGACGATGTCTACTCGGTTACAGTTCATCTTTGAGGCAAAATTAAGACAATACTCCATAATCTCTTGACTAAAGCCAAGGAATGAAGTAGCTCCCGCGCGGGGTATCAGTCGTACAACACCTGCTCCGTCCAACACTATGCCGTCGCAAGCCTCAGGTGGTGCTGTGGTGAAGAGTGAGTATAACTTGGAGGGTGTTGCATAGGCCTCATACTTAACTTTCTTATGTTGTACCGCAAGCATTCATTTGCATCCGACTGCATGCAGTACAGAATAAGGAAACAAAGTAGGGGCCCACGGGACACACCGTAAGATGTACGCCAGACCACGTCTTGCGTAACAGGCTTCGCGATATCCCACGAAACACTGTTGCGCTGCGACGCGCCTGGCATACATCTACCTAGGCCTGCGGCGCTGACACCGGAGTCGGGCAAAAGGCACGGTCGTAAATAGGCCTTCGGCTCCAAAAGTCACAAATGTTGTGCCTCGGGGTTTTACTTTGACGAGTTACCCCACCGGACACATAAAATATCTGAGAAAAGGCATACTATGTTTTGGGGTGATTTTCGGGTGAAAACGCCCTCTGGCGTCCAAACGGTTAGAGATAGAGCCAAACGG
>NW_026267437.1:125524-132583 GCF_000697945.3 Frankliniella occidentalis | reverse complement strand
ATGGTTATGAATGTATTCGTTTCAAACATGCAAATCCAATAATGGACTTAACCCAAGGCAACTCAAAGTGATTGCCTAACAAACGGGAACTGTGATATCTTCCTTTCTTTTGTTTAAGTTTTTCTTTATTTCATACTGGCATACCACAAAATCGTAACTTTTATTTTTATTTGGCCCCTATGAGAAATTAGGTACCTCTCTGAAACACTTTTGTTGGAAAATAAAATTTTGGCTTTGTTTAACCATCTATGTAAGTTATATCCCAAAACATTCTCTACCAGGCAATGCTCCACCTCATGAATCTGGTTTACAAGTCTGGTTTTCAAGAAAAGGAAAGTGTCTAGCCCATGTCAGCATTGCTTTATTATCAAAACTAACAATACATTTAAAACACTTGTGTATAAAGACAAATTGAGCTATTAATTTGCATCCATCACATTCTTAAAGTGAAATTAAGCTTTCTATTGAAACAAAACACATTACAATGAAACCTCCAGCTGGTTTTTAAAAGTCAGGCAAGACTATTTTTTATCACCAAGTTTCAAACACATTGCATCTCATTAATCTACTTAGTTGCTGACATGTTAGCACATCTCTTGTGGAAAATGCTATGATTACAGATAAATTACAAACAAGCAGAAGCAGAGGAAAGAGTATGTAATGGAAGTAAACTCCAGGCATACAATAGCTGATAAAATAACATGGAGAAGAAATAATCTATAAAGTACAATCTAAATTTATAATTATTGACAGCCATAAAATGTATATTTTCGGTCAACACATTCTCTTGGTAAAATTCTTTCAATTGCTACCCAGGAACCTGCATAGAAACCACTCCTCCTGTACTGAAGAGGACAGACAAAACTTATTCCAAACCGATCCGTAAGTGGCCCCATAATGGTGAACATTTCCTATTCAGCTGAGCAGAGGCTGGCGACTCGCAGACAATCTGAAACAGATTCCAAATACAGTTCAATAAGGTTTTGAAAAAACTATCCAAGTATTGATATAGAGTCATAATTTGTCATTTTCAAATTGTCAAACAAAATGCTGTGTAGTAAGGTAACTTGTTAAGATTTAAAAAAAACAACACTTTATCCACTTCAAGCAAAATTTTTCAAAATAAAAAACAACAACAAACAAACAACCTTCAGATTTACACAGTTTCTTTCTTCTTTCTAAGTAACTTTGCTTCCAAGTCCAAACCCAATCCACTAATGAAATGACATACAATTAATACTTTTGATTAGGTAATTCACTGCATGTTTTGTACAGACGTACTAATGTCACTAGAGCATCCAATCAAATCTAATTGATGAGCACCACGATTGGATTATTGTAAGACAAACAAGCTTGTTATAAGCCGGAAATTGATTATTTTTTTCCTGATGACACCTATTTTAGAATGTGTATTTATTTCTAACGAATGCAACTTGTACAAACCTCATTATTTAATGGACACATTGTGAGTGGGTCACATAAACACCTCTTGCCAGCGCTGCTTCCTATGGATGCTGGCACACCGATGATGTAAAGACACAAGGACCATACCTGAAACACCAACAGAAACATGAATACTTGTCCAAAACAACCACAAAAATAACAAATAACCGCCACACAAAGCGAGTCAGAAAGGTGCAAGGTGCATGGCATACATTAAATAAGCAAGATATAGTCTTTATCATGTGAGTTAGTCACAACACTGAGAGCAACATTTTTATTTCAGACAAAACGTAATTTGACTCTGCAAACATATGATATCTTACAAAAAACAGAAATATAGCCACCTTCCAGCAGAAACCGGTGGTGGAAATTGCAAGCATAGTTATAATAGTAACGAACTGAGTCAAACGGCAGGTTATGTTCTCAGCTGCAGATATAGAGTGTAGGAGGCATAGACTTTGATGTAAATGAGCAAATACAGCCTCTCATGTGCTTTTTCAAAAACGGTTTGGCGCTCAATTATAACATCAAACCATAAAAAAATATTCTATGGTTAGGGTTGCCAAATGAATAGGCAAAGAATTACAACAGATGTTAATTGTTTAGAAGAACAATATTCAATTGCCCAATAGCTGATTTTTTCCCTCTTTTCAAGAATTTATTTGATTTTGGCATAAGTCTTATGGTGAGTTAGTGGCACAGTGACTTTATATTTAGGACCAGAGCTGAAAACAGATTTTGACTTGGTCCAGACTCATTGATAGTAAGTAAAGCAATGTTTTTCAATTATAAACGTCACTGCGTTCCAAAATTATTTTAAAATAAATCAACCACAGTAAACGTCCTTGAAATGAAAATAAAAACAATAAAGAGAGCAGTAATTGTAATAACTAACTTAGCAACAGTGAGCAGGCCTAGCAGACGCTGAAAGCAACGACAATAACAACAACAACTAGTTGTGTGTACCAACCTTTCTTCGGTTGTTGGGTCGCGCTCGAAAATATCTCGATCTGATCTCGATTCTCGATTAAATCTATCTAAGTTTGTGTGTGTGTGTGTGTGTGATGTTGTGTTGACTTGCTTTGAAATGTGCGATTATGTAGCATAAAGTTCCAGTTAAAAGATGTGGATTGAAAGAACCAAACAGACTTCAGATAACCATTGAAAATGGTGAGTTTTTATTGGCCTCGTTGAATTCGACTGTCATTTTCTATTTCATGTTTCGGAGCTTTGTTGGTTGAGTTCACTGAGGTTAGTGTTTCACTCGCATTGCCATTGTTTCATTCTGTCTGATGAGATTTAAAGGTTGAATGAAATGAGACCTCTTCACTGTTATGCCCCAGTCTTCAGATATAATTCTATTTATCCATCTGATGGGTTATGTCTCTGAAATTATTCAACATTTTCTCTCATCTCCAACCAAGTAAAATATAGTAAGGTGCTTGTTGAATATACTATTGAAACAGTTCTATTATTAGCCATTGATAGATATTCAAAATTAGAGTACCATATCTCTTTTGGCTTCTCTACGCCTTTTCTGATTGGTGTTTACGGCTTTCCCGTTTATATCCCAACCCAATGGGCAGGTTACGGTTATTGAACGCTTCACCCGTATGAATCTGCAACTTGTTTTTGTATCCATCTCACATACGGTGTGAATGAATGGACTCACCGTAGTAAAATTCCCTACGGCAAGACCTGATCATTAGTTAACGACCTCACTGTAGCATTCCGTACCAAAACCAAGGCGTAATGTCCCCGTCATTCACCTCTAATTTTTTGCAGTGCAGGGACCTGCGTAGGGCTTGCACTATCCGGGCACCTCGCTCTGCACGCATGAAGATAATGACCAGTGCCCGCCCGGAGCGCCCGGCCCTGCCCTGCCCAGCGGGTAGCGATGTGCCCGTGGGCTCATGCTGCCCGCTAGCTGTGCGTCTCTCTCGCACCAACGCGTTTCGCCGCCTCCGAGGTGCCCGGAGGCGCCCGTCGTTTGGCCGGCCGTTGCGGTGATTGGCTGAGCGATTAGCGAAGCCCATTACTCCACTGACCGAAAAAGTTTCATTCTGTTTGTGGGTTTGTTTGTTTGTTTGTGTGTTTGTCTGTCCGCACGATAACTCGAGAATGGATTGAGATAGCGATCTGGGAATTTAGGGGTCGTTTTGTACCATAAAAAGACAGATCGAGTTCGAAGATGAGCATTCTAGCTCAAAAATTGGCTTTTTAAAAAAATCAAAAACTACAGGTCGCAAAATGAATTTTTATCACAATATTTTTTATGGGTTCCTAAGGGGTAACTTGTCAAAGTAGAGCCCTTCGGGCTTAAATTTCGTCCGTTTGGCTCTATCTTGTACCGTTTAGGTGCTAGGGGGTATTTCTTGACAAAAATGAGCCGAAAATGATCAAATGGTCGATTAAATCATTTAAAAGACTTCATTTCGAAAAATTGTATATACACTCCTATTACCCCGTCTCGGGTGTCAGCGCCGCAGGCCTAGCTATATGTGCGCCAGGCGCGTCGCAGCGTAACAGTGTTTCGTGAGATATCGCGAAGCCTGTTACGCGAGACGTGGTCTGGCGTACATATAGCTAGTAGGGCTTGGATCGCACGGGCACTTCGCCGACGTAAAGCGCTCGCTGAGAGGTGCCCAATGCCGCCCGCCCTACGCAGGTCCCTGGTCCCTGTGTACTATCCAAATTTAATGGTTTTAGGCCCAGAAAATCGATGAAATTCAGGTGTAATCCCTCAAAATGCACGTGTCATAGCCGTTATTGGCTGAGCGATTAGCGAAGCCCATTACTCCACTGACCGGAAAAGTTTCATTCTGTCTGTCTGTCTGTCAATCTGTCCGCACGATAACTCGAGAAAGAATTGAGAGAGCGATCTGGGAATTTCAGGGTCGTTTTTTATCATAAAAAGACAGATTGACTTCGAAGATGAGCATTCTAGCTCAAAAATTGACTTAAAAAAAAACCGCAGGCTGCAAAATATTATATTCTTTAAATATTTGTTTATGGGCTCCTAAGGGGTAACTCGTTAAAGTAGAATCCTACGGCTGAAAATTTCGTCCGTTTCGCTCTATCTTGTACCGTTTCGGCGCTATTGGGCATTTCTTGGCGAAAATAACACGAAAAAGACAAAATGGTCTATTAAATCGTTAAAAAGGCTTCATGTCACTGAATTGTAAAGGGAGTAATACTTTAACCACACCGGGGTCGCAACACACCCTGTTTTGGGCTTAAGGGTCCCTAGATTGTCTAGTATCACTAAAACCTTGATTTTTACATAACGATCTGTCAAAATTCGAACATTTAACAAGGTAGATGTACGCCAGACCACGTCTCGCGTAACAGGCTTCGCGATATCTCACGAAACACTGTTACGCTGCGACGCGCCTGGCATATATCTACCTTGGCCTGCGGCGCTGACACCCGAGTCGGGTAGCGCAAAAATGTACTCAAAGATTCGGGCCTCCAGGCCGTCAATAGCCCGGACCAAAATTGGGGTCCAGCTCACGGATTTTTTGGAACGGTGTGAAATTTGAAAGAGCATAAAATATGACGAATTTTGGTGCAAACGCGAACGTCCTGCGATGTCGGGAAGTGCTCGCACCTCGCGGTCATAGCTTTCGGCCCGATTGGGGGTTCAAATGCGTGGCGGCGCTCGGGCGGCGACGCGTGGAGCTAGGTAAGCGATATTAACCACAAGTGTTCTCTAAGATGTGCTCTTTCCAACGGTGTATCGCCGAACTTCGGGCGACATGTCGTTCGCCCTACAGATCGACGGACGTCCGCCATAGCGCACTTAGGCCCTACAAAATTTTGGTTCACATTTTTGACATTTTTGTTTCGCATACTGCTTGGCGACATGCCCACCAACAAGAACCCGTCACCCGTGCCAGCCCGCCCCACCCACAACATGTCCAAAATCTGACAAAACTGAAAATTACTCTACCGCCGGTCGGGCCGAAGTCTTTGACTGCAAGGTACGAGCACTTCCCGACATCGCAGGACGTTCGCGTTTGCACAGAAATTCAAAATTGTTTTTGTTCTTTCAAATTTTATACCGTTCCACAAACTCCATGAGATTGACCTCGATGTTGGACCAGCCTAACAGCTCGGCTGGCAGCCGACGGCAGAGTAAATTTCCGTTTTTAATGTACTGTTTTGTGCGTTGGTACGTACAACTGTCGACATACATAACCTACGTACAACTGTCGACATACATAACCTACGTACAAAATTTGTACGTAACTATACAACATTGTACGTAATTATGCAAAATATCGCTTAAAATTGTGCGTACATTACGTATGTGCATAGTTGTACGGAGGTATGCGTCCTCTCTCTACGAGTGCGTTCTCTCTGCGACTTCAACCCGTATGTAGACCAACGTAGTCGTTGTGTCCAGCAGCCAAAGTGTGCAGTGCAGAGGAGAGGAGCCGTCGGGCTCCGGGTGTCCCGGGGCCGCCCCATCGTCCCCTCTTCTGCTCTTAAGTGCGCCGGCCTAGGGATTAGCGCTAGCCCCCGACCGGGGTTTCCTGGAAAGGAAAATACCCCGACTACCCGGGGCTCTCCAGGTGAACCGAAAGCGTACTGGGGTCGCTCTGTTCGTCTCGGCGCGACTTGAAAACATACTCAGGTCGCTCGTCCGCGCATGGAGCGACTCGATGACGGACAAAGGTCGCTCCGGCGCGAACCTCCGGCGAATATTGACGATACGTCGCCCAGGAGCCTGACGAACCTCGGCGACCCATCGGCGCACCGAGCGCGACCCTCCGCGAACCGATAGCGTACCGGAAGCGTAACAAAAACAAACAAATCTTTTTGCGTCGGGAAGATAAACGATGAATACATTAAAACTAACTAGGTAGATGTACGGCATACATCTACCTAGGCCTGTGGCGCTGACACCGGAGTCGGGCAAAAGGCAGAGTCGTAAATAGGCCTTTGGCCTCAAAAGTCTCAAATATTGCCCCTCAGGGTTTTAATTTGACGTGGTGCCTCACCGGAGACCATAAAATATCTGCGAAAAAACATAAAAATGTTTTGGGGTCATTTTCGTGTGGAAAACGCCCTCTGGCACCCAAACGCTAAGAGACAGAGCAAAACGGTCAAAATTTTGGCCCAGAGGGGTCTACTTTGACGAGTTACGTCTTAGCAAGATGTAAAAAAAATAAAAAATAGAAGTAACATTTTGGGGTTTTCGTTTTTGATTTTCTTGACAGGTCAATTTTTAAGCAAGAGGGCTCAAAATCAATACAGGTCTTGCTTTTTATGCTTCAAAGCTACGCTAAAAATTTCAGGTACCTACCTCCACCCGTTCTCGAGTTATCGTGATTACAGACAGACAGACACGAAACTTTTTGATCATCACTGAAGTAGTAGGCTTCGCTATCGCTCAGCCAATGAGCAGTCAAGTCACCATCTAATTCTTCAACAGATTCAGAAAGATCACTGTCATTAGTGTCGTTCCTGAGAAAGAAGAGCGCAGTAAGTATCCACATGCTGGTTAGTTATTGAAGTATACTAGCTATATGTACGCCAGACCACGTCTCGCGTAACAGGCTTCGCGATATCTCACGAAACACTGTTACGCTGCGACGCGCCTGGCGCACA
>NW_026267437.1:124644-125474 GCF_000697945.3 Frankliniella occidentalis | reverse complement strand
TAACAATGGTACCAACCTTTGCAAACGAACTCGCTTCATGTTTTTGGATAAATTGAGTGATGTACTCTCCTCACTTTTATGTTCATCCCACCTCTAATAACCCCTTCTCAGCCATTTCGCGTGCTCTTCATAGGTGGTTAAATGACATGTGTTTGAATAATTGTAACTATGAGTAAAAGTTGCCATTGCCGGGGAATGCCCACTAAGTAGTTTCTATAAAGCGCTTGCCTCGCTGTTGGTTTTGTTATTGTGGTGACTTCAGAACGAAGAGCCACAACACTAACCATCAAGTTTTGACGATTGTTCGTTAAAACTTAAGGGGCCGATTAACGCGTTAGCGTTAGAATTTTTCACGTTGTTTTCGCGAAGAAATGCTCTATAGCGTCGAAACGGTAAAAAATAGAGCAAAACGGACGAAATTTTTGGTCGAAGGGTTCTACTTTCACGAGTTACCCCTCAGGAGTCCATAAAAAAATATTTGAAAAAAATAATATTTTGCGACCTCTGGTTTTTGATTTATTTTAAATTCAATTTTTGAGCTACTATGCTCACCTTTGAACTCGATCTGTCTTTTTATGGTACAAAACGACCCTGAAAATCCCAGGTCGCTATCTCAATTCTTTCTCGAGTAATCGTGCGTACAGACAGACAAACAGGACGAAGCTTTTCCGGTCAGTGGAGTAATGGGCTTCGCTAATCGCTCAGCCATGAAGAAATGAGATTAGTAATAATTGAACATAGAAGTAATACAATTTTTTAGTAGTAGAATAGGAATACAAAATCAGGATATATTTTATTTTGTCACAAACATGGCACATAACAAATATTAT
>NW_026267437.1:120546-124594 GCF_000697945.3 Frankliniella occidentalis | reverse complement strand
TTTTGCGATGAACAGAAGCTAATTTCCAAAAGTTAGTGAAAATGAGTTCCCTTTCTTCCTGAGTTACTCTTTCTTTACACTTCCTACACCGGATGTGACAACCTGCTCTCATTTTTCTTTTGAGTTTAACAGCACCTTTGGGCGTTACGTGGGCTACTCCTGCATTAAAATCCACCTTTGCCTTCTCTTGAGCCCAACCACCTGGAACAGCAACTCTCTTCTTGGTGTTTTTACGTGGTGGAACTCTTCTCTTTTTGGGTGCATTGGGTGCAATTTCTTCAAATGGATCAGCATTTACTGCTGGAGAGGATGACACAAAGGAACCACCGCAATCATGAGGAGGATCAGCAATATCAAAAATATCATCTGAAAAAAAAATGAAAGAGTTGTAAGGCATGTTAGTATTTGTTTGTATCTGAATAAAGTTAAAGAAAAGTATTTATTTCTGAAAAGTAATGTGTTCTAGACACTACTTACTGCTGTCAGTTGAATTCCGTATCCCTGGCCTTACTTCAGTTGGAGTAGTTTCACCAATACAACTTGTAGTGGCAGCCAATGATGCATCAATATCAGATCCATTAGAATCAATCATGTTGTCTGAAAAAATATTAAAGAGTTGTAAAAGCATGCAAGTATTCGATCCTATCTAAATAAAATTAAAAATAAGAATTTGGCATTTGATTTGGAAAGGTAATCAGAGCAATCAAGACACTACTTACTGCTCTCTGTTGAATTCCTTCTCCCTGCTTCAGTTAAGGTGCTCTGACCGACACAATTGAGATTAAGACTTGTGGTGGCAGCCAATGGTCGATCAAGATTAGAGCCATTAGTAGAATCTAACATGTTACCTGAAAACATATTAAAGAGTTGTAAGACATGCTATTATTTGTCTGTATCTAAATAAATTTAAAGAAAAAGTATAAGAGCATTCAAGACACTACTTGCCTCTGTCTGTTGAATCCCTTATCTCTGCCGTAACTTCAGTTGAAATAGTTTGACTGGTATTTAGTCCTACAGTGGCAGGGAAGAAACCACCAGAGTGGTTAGTTAGTAGAATCCAAAGTGTTGTCTGAAAATAATTATAAGAATGTTACAGACATGGAAAGATTTGGTTTGTCTTTAAAAATTAAAGAATGAGAAAAACAACTTTTACTGAAAAGAAATTACGGCATTCTGAAATTCTACTAACAGTTCTCGTGTGAATCAATTTGTGAATAAATGTCACGGGACTCTGCACTGTATGCTGCTCCTGGCCTCGCCTGACCTCGATCAGAAATAGAACTGAAACTGGGAAGTTCTACAAAAAAGAATACAAAACCAGAAAATAATTTGAGTGTAAAGAAAATATGTTTGAGGCTTATGCAATACTCTTTCATTTAAACTTAAGTTTTTTTAGAGTGCACATAAAAGTTAAGTTAAGTAGATTTAAAAAACAAGCTCTAAGATGATAAAAATGCATTGGCATTGCAATAAATAAAATAGTAAACAAACTTTCATGGTACACACCATTGCCATCAAGCTCTGACTCATTTGGGAAAAGGGCGCGTTTCACAGGATGCTTAACTGATGGAAGCATCTGTCCGACATCCCACTTTGACAAGGATGGGGAGCAGCATATGGAAGGACCATTGAACTGAAGAGGTACACATTGAAGATCTGCGGACAATTTTTTTCAAAATATAGGTACAAAACAAATTAAAACTGTAAAAAAACATCTTACATAAAGCTTATAGTATTATAAACTTATGTAAATTTAAAGTACACCATGTCACACCTTCTAATCTTACCTTGAAGTTGAGAAACATTCCAGCTACTAGCCACATTAGGGGAAGCTGTTGCTGTTAGAGGCACACCAACACCAACAGACTATACTTCAGGTGCTCCATACAATGGCAGTAGACCTAATGAACAAAAAGTTTTTTAAAAAATTTGAAGAGATGGAATTTAATTTAAGAAATTTATTGGTCATGCTTTTACCCTCAATTTTCCATCACTGGAAACTACAGGTCACCAGAACATGCATTTACTCACCATATAGAATACTTCAGATTGTGATTGTGGATGAGTGGAATAAAATGGTTGTTATCATATGTATCCCAACGAGGCAATTACTACTGATGAAGGAAAGCAACTATTGAGGGAGTTTAAACTAATTTCCAACTACTACGAATAATTTTGATGGTGAGACAAACATTTTCAGGTATCTTTTAAACTGTATATAAGCTTGGCATGGCTTCAGTTGTTATTTTATAACAAGAGAAGAAAATTATATTTTTATACTTTAAAATCAAGAGCAATTCCTAAACAATGATTCTCACAGCTTTAAAAACAAAATAAGAAATGAAGTGTACCACTAAGATTTGACAATGTTTGCCTCCTTTTGAATGAATACCAGTTTCAAAACTACAATGGACTAGCTAATTAGACTGGTAACCTGTCAAAACTTGTTAGTGGTTCAATGACAGACAAACAAACAATACTTATTTCCCGCAAACAAATTATGTGATAATAAGAGCAACCTTCATCGTTCATGAACCAGTCTGGAGGGGATTCTAATGGGGCGTCACTTGAGACCACGGATACTGTGTCCAGGCCATTTATTGGTTCAGTCTCTTGACGAGCCTGCTGCTCCCTAACCCATGTCTCGGTTCTTGTGTCTGAAAATAATATTAATACATATAACAATCATTTTAAAACAGCAAATTTGATTACGATTTAACTACATACAAGTATTAGCTTTTGCTACCCTCTGGTTAGCCCACAACCGGCAAATTTAACTTAAGATAGATAGAAACATTTCAAGGAGGCAAGCCGATGTTTATCAGCATTTATAGCAGGTAGAACAACTCACCCTTGACAGCTTGCACAGCATGCACAACTTGCTGCTGCTGTTGCTCCTGTTGCTCCAGTTGTTGCGACTCATGCAGCCGTTCTTGATTTGGCCTAGGCCGATTACCTGTAATAAAGAAAACAAAAATAAGCAAACAAGATGTCATTTAACGGGAAATTTCTTAAAAGCACTAAAGTATGGATATTTCTTTAAACTGATCAGTGCCACTCAATACAAAAACCAAACAGACACACGAATAATAACCTTAAAATACAAACCTTTCTCATGACGAATCCGGGCCAAAGCAGCAAGTGGCCCTCTTGCTGGCACAGCCGGACGACGCTGCTTATTTAGAGCAAGTTTCACGAGCTCGCCTGCTCTCCGAGTTGACATGATTAGGCCCTGAAAATATAATATGAATGTCAGTACAAAAGCAACATCAAGAAACCAACTCGCTGCGAACATAGCCTCTGAAGGTACTTATACAGTTTCTGACATTACAGTTAAATATATTCCATATAGACCACTGTTTAGACAAATTGTACAGTTGAAGTGTTCCAAGCGAGCGAGCAATGCTAAAAAGCTGCAAACAGAAATTGTAGGGAGACTCACCGTTGTTGCCAGTCTTCTTCTCCGAAATTTTGATCCGGCGGGAAAGGCGGCGGGTCGGTGCGTCGAGCGGGTCGAGCGGCCGAGCAGCGCGGCGCGGTGCGGCTCGCCACGGCGCGGCGCCCGAATGAACTGCGTGAATTTCGAACTCGAGCGGGGAAGTGCGTTAGTCTTGGATCGAGCGGCTGAACTGCGTGTCTTTCGGATTGCGCGTCTGAACTGCGGTAGTCTTGGATCGGGCGGCTGAACTGCGTGCCTTTTAGTCTAAGGTATCGATTAGTCATAGCACATGAATTTTTGCCTCAAATTTATATTGAGCATTGGATGCTAATAGTTATGGCAATAAACTTATTGTTGTAAACATCTGTTTCTCAAAATGATTTAGGGAATGCTAAGACTATGATTGAATTATTTCTTAGTAATGTACCTGTCCTGTATGGTCCTAAAACCTTTGTGTATAATGTTCACCTTCTCCTTCATTTGCCTCTGTGTGTAGAAAGATGGGGTCCACTTTCCCGTGAAAAACGAAACGTATATGTGCCATATAATTCCCATACACGTCCCGTATATGACCGGAAGATGCTGTATATGTTACATATACAGTGCCAT
>NW_026267437.1:114984-120496 GCF_000697945.3 Frankliniella occidentalis | reverse complement strand
TAAAAACTGAAAGGTCCATCAGCAATCTTCATCAAAACTGGAACACCTGAATCAGCAAGCAATTTGTAACAAAGCAAAGGGGAAAACTGTTACCTTCCGGAACAGACAACCACTATTTAAACATCAGGAAATCAAAGGCAATAATAAAATGTCACGCGTGGTTGTCTGGGCGAAGCTGGCGGGGCGGGTGGGACTGGCTGTGCCGGCACAACAGGCTAATATAGTGTTGGAATTATCAACTGTTAGTATGTCATTAATTCACTATTATTTTGTTAAGATTGCCTTTTAGTAGTTGTTAAGATTTATTCGTATGTTGGTATTAGTTTTTGCATGATTTTAGTTTCGTAGGTTGGTAACGATTTTCAGACTGTGGAGCGTCACTCCGGTAGGATGTAGAAGTGTTACATCACGGACGGGTTCAACCGGGGGATGCACACCGCGGCCGTGTTCCTGGACGCCTTCGCCGCCTTCGACACGGTGTGGACCGAGGGCCTCCTGTACAAGATGGCGGTCATGAAGTTCCCTGCCCGTCTCATCCACCTACTGCAGGCCTACCTGACCGAGCGAGAGAAGAGAGGTGTTAAAACCACAGTTTTTAGCCCGCCCTTCTGCTTTTAAAAAAGCATTAAAGCGGGCTTATGCAACCGCTCTCGTGTGTGTCTGTCTGTCTGTCCGTCGTCCGTGTAAGAGGAAGGAGATGAGCTAGAGGTCTACAATTTTCATGGTATCTTAGGGGTCACTCCTGGACAACGAAACGCCTGGTGCAAATCCTGGCAACCACCCCTAAAGGGGTGAAAGGGGGTAACAAAGAAATAGGAAATAGGGGTTGGTCCAAAAAGTAGGAAAAAATATTTTTTTATGGTCTCCTAAGGGGTAACTCGTGAAAGTAGAGCCCTAAGGGCGCAAATTTTGTCCGTTTGACTCTATCTTGCACCGTTTGGGCGCAAGAGTGCTTTTTTCGACGAAAATACGGCGAAAATAACTACGTTGCACATAAAGACGTACAAGGAGGCCTCCAATCGTAAAATGTCAGAGGGAGTACCCCCCCCCCCAAAAAAAAACAACACATTCTAAATCAGGAAGAACCCTCGGATTTGCCGTATCTTTCACTGTTTCGGCCCTAGAGGTGGATATATTGAAAACAATGGCAAAAAGTCAAGTTTTAAGACTGTTTGACAAACAATATACAATCTAAAAACTGCGTGGGTTAATTTTTTGTAAGCCAAGCAGAAGGGTGGGGTGAAGTCACGGTGTTGCCCCGTTACAGTCTTTTGTCATGTCCAAGGATCAAATTTCTAGGGCCGCAGGCCCCCCGCTGGACGCTTTAGGTAACTCAAATATGCAAAATGATTTACCGGTCACATTATTATTTGATGATGCACTTCAGTAAATCGCAAGACTGAAATGGTCGGCCGCCGGCAGGCTAAGCAGGCCCGGCCCCTGCCGAACGGAGTTGCCGGCGCAGTGAAGTAGAGCTGACAACTCCGTTTGGCGGAAGGGCGGGCCTGTTTGTTACCATTTTTCTCAAGCTCTGCATGCATATAAAGGAGTATATGCTGAAAAAACAAGTAAATTGCAATCCTTACCTTTTTATCTTCAAATTGTGGTTTGATCACATTGACAGCTTTTCTATACGACTTCAAAGACTTCAGAAACGCTATCTTTGACCTCCTTACCGGTGGAGTCGAACTTAGTGACGACCTATTACGCTGCCTTTCCTTAAGATCATTCGTAAGTTGCTTGGCCACTTTGTCACACTCGTCAAAGTCAGCTAGAACAATAGGACAGATGTCAACTAACATGGGGGAAACCAAAGAGTGTTAAATTTAATCCACCGCGATAACTTACTACTTGCTCACACAACATCGCCAGTAACATAAAACAATTCCCATTTACAATATGTCAGCCAGAGCTAACTTCACGACCGGCATAACCTCACAAACGATTCAAGCATGTGGCCGCTTTGGATCCCGACAGCCTAACACGCGGAAACGAACAAGGTATCTTAACCTCTACTAACCTGAGAAGAAGCAGACTTCGCCGAGAAGTTCATATTTCCTCGTCCAAAAGAATTGCACTTCGTCACCAACTTCTACCGATTCGTCACAAAGTACATCAGCTTGTGGCACAGTGCAGCACTGTTCTTCGTTTCCCAGGAGGACGAAATATTCTGGTAGATTAGATGGCATGATGATGTTATCAGTCACTGACGCTTCACCTGTCAATTTGACTATGGCAGACCTAACCTTGGACGCCGAAACAACCGCAATGTGATCAGCTGATGGAGCTGTTTGGCGTAGGCTCAGCTGATCCTTGGTTTTATCTCCTTGTCAATAGTCATTGACACCAACACTGATCATAGGAAAGTTAAAAATAATAATCTAAAAAACCGTCAATTTTGCTCGGGATTCTAAAATTTATTATGTTGTTATAGTTACATGTATTTTATTTTGTACAAGGTCATAATAAAACTAATTTTCCAGTACACACGAACATTCTATGCCAATTTACACTGTTGGTACCACCGAACCTAATGGCGGTGCGTGAGGCGGGAAGGCGGTGGGGAGGGGAGCAGCAGACAAGAACAATCTTTGCAGCAGAAGCCAAGCAAGCAGAACGTCATAGACCACCAAGACGCCGAAGAAACATTATTCGCGATCAGCATAATGGAAACGTAACATAGCTCAAGGTAATTACTATGCATCACAACTTTTTTTGTCCAAACAATGTCTTTGTTCATTTCAACAACAGTCAAGGGCCGAAGTCCACCACGGTATAGGTTATGTTTTCAATGTTAGTATAAACATTGCATGTGTTTCAGGTCTTCACTTGTCAGCAGTTATCGTCATGCACTGTTCACCACCTTCTTCACCAAACTTCACCTCTCCAGATAGAAGTGTCATCTCAAGTTCATCAACATCACCTCCAGCAGCATCACCTTCATCAGAAAGGCCTACTAAGAGGCGTAGATGGGAAGTGTTTGCCTTCCGGAATGCTAACCTCTCAGGTAACAACAATCTCCAGTTGAACACCAAATTTAGCAACATATAGGAGAATAAGAATAATAAATATTTTGTTGTTGTTATTCAGGCTTCTGATAAAACCATCCAACGCCGGCAACAGATAGGATATGTGGGTAATTCCACCAAAATGGCACGGGTCGGTGTCCGCGAAAACGTTTCTCGTTTTTCTCAAATATATTGTTTGTCAAGCTTCGCCGAGGTGGTTTTCGCGCTTCAGATGATTACTTATGCTCTATTTTAACTATTTTAATCAACAACAGCTACGGAGCATTAGTATTTCATCAATAATTAACTATAATCACACTTTTGTCCCCTTTGTCACACCCTAACCTAAGTGCAGTGTTTTCTTCAATACCAAATGATGCCAAGGGTACTTCACTTTTCGAGATGTTTACTTTTATGTCATTTTCAATATTTCAATCAACAACAGCCACTCACTATTAGTATTTTGGCCAAAAAAAATTATCAAATAGTCCCCTTTGTCACGCCGAACGCCCAGGACAGCGTGACAAAGGGGACAATATTTGACATTTTTGGCCGAAATACTTATAGTGTGTAGCTGTTGTTGATTGAAATAGTGAAAATGGCACGAAAGTAAACATCTCGAACAGTAAAATACCCTTGGCATCATTTGGTATTGAAGAAAACGCTGAAATTAGGTTAGGGTGTGACGAAGGGGGACAACGTGAGGTTATAGCGAATTATTGATTAAATACTAATGCCCCGTAGCTGTTGTTGATTAAAATAGTTAAAATAGAGCACAAGTAATCATCTGAAGCGCGAAAACCACCTCGGCGAAGCTTGACAAACAATATATTTGGGATAAACGAGAAACTTTTTCGCGGACACCGACCCGTGCCATTTTGGTAGAATTACCCATGTGAGGGGTCCTGACCAGGCCAGGCACGCCCATCTTGATGGCACTTCTGTTAAACGTGTTCAAGGCCCTTCTGTCCTATCAGCTGTGCCAAGGTTGGATTTGAGTACTTGTTTAGTGGCAGAATATATGCATTCAGTTTGCCTAGGAAATGCACGTTCTTTTCTGTTTTTGTGGGTGGAAACACCTGGTCCTTGGTATATTGAAGATAGGATTGATGAAATTGACAATTTTATGAAAAATGTAAAACCGCCTGACATCATAGCAAGACTTCCAAGAGCTGTATCAGAAAGATGCAGATGGAAAGCGAGTGAGTTCAGATCTTGGTTACTCTATTACTCATTACGATACCTTAGACTAAAAGGCACGCAGTTCAGCCGCGCATTCCGAAAGGCACGCAGTTCAGCCGCCCGATCCAAGACTAACGCAGTTCAGCCGCGCGATCCGAAAGACACGCAGTTCGCCGCTCGACTTCGAAACCCACGCAGTTCACCGGCCGCTCGGGCGCCGCTCGGCTCTCGCTTCGGCTGGGGCGGCTGCGGCACTCCCCCACCCCTCGCTTTCCGTCTGCTCGGCCCGTTGACGATTTCGCCTAGAAAGGATGGCTTTAGCACGTTGAAAAGTGGTGGGCCGCACTGATACTGCTTCTTCTAAATAAAGTATTTTTCGTCCTTTCGAGATAGTATTCTACTAGTTGTGGCAATGAGAGCTTAAGTGATTTGCCGTGGTGATTGTTGCGACTACATACCGAATCGGGCGCGAAAGACGAGCGGACCGGATCATGATCCATTCTTTTTAGACCCCCCCCCCCAGTCTCCCGTTAACAAACAGCGGCTCGTTTATTTTCCTTTCCGTCTGAAGTACTCTGCTACCTTAGTTGGAATTAGAGGATTTCTTACGGCCCCTTGAAAGGGCTCTCCTCCATGCACTACCCCGACTGCGTAGTGTTAGCCGGCGCGTCGCGCCCCGGACAACACCGACTTCTCGCAGTCCTTCGCCGTGCTCATGATTTCCCGCCCTGTTCCACCTGGAGCTGTACGTCGAGCTGCTAGCCGGGGCCTCACCCCCGCCACGGCCCGGCGCTGCGCCCCCCGTCGCCATCCTGGGCGAGGACGACAAGCACCAAGTGTTCGTGAGCACCTATTACCAACTTCATCGTGTTCCCCGACTAACATGACAATGCCACTCGGCCTCCTCCTTGCCCGACGGGGACAGATCGTCGCGGTGTCTAAGACCGGTGAGCTGCTGCTGTGTTTAAAAGTGGTCTACAGATTTAATGCATGTTTGGGTGAGTGTAAAATGTTGAACAAATTACAAGCATAAATGGTGATCTAAAACAATAGCAGTCAGTCGAAATAAATACCATAGATTACAACAAATAAAGAGTTTCACTTTCATTTTATTTCTTGAAAAACAAAAGTCAAGCATGTAAAATTAAGGTAACAAAATATTTCAATCTCTCAGAGAGATCATAATTAACTGACAATATTAAAATTGTTGAAAAGACACAAACAAAAACCAAAAGAGAACTTAAATAGCAATCAATGTTAGAGTGTCTAAGGTTTACAGTTTTCTTCCTTTCTCTGTTTCTTTTACACAATTATATTTTATA
>NW_026267437.1:111901-114934 GCF_000697945.3 Frankliniella occidentalis | reverse complement strand
AGTTTCCTTTCTATTTTGCGGTTTGTAGGCCCTTTTCTACATCTTATTGTTCACTATGCCAATTTTTAGCTTATTTTCGTCTAAAAAGACCCTCTAGCGCGTAAATGGGTAGAGATAGAGCAAAACGGACGAAATTTTCGCCCGGAGCACATCTCCTTCTAGTGGAACAGACAGACACACAGACAGACACACAGACACGAGGTCGTTTGCATAAGCCCGCTTGATAGCTTTTTCAAAGCAGAAGGGCGGGCTTAAAACCATTACAGCGAGCTTGTGCAACCTCTCTCGTGTCCATCCGTCTGTCTGCCATCCGTGTAAGAGGAAGGAGATGAGCTAGAGGTCCACAATTTTCAGGGTATCTTAGGGGTCACTCCTGGACAACGAAACGCCTGGCCACCATCCCTAAGGGTTGGAAGGGGGAACAAAAAAATAGCTGTTGGTCCAAACAGCAGAAAAACTATATTTTTTATGGTCTTCTAAGGGGTAACTCGTGAAAGCAGAACCCTTTAGGCAACAATTCTCCGTTTGACTCTATCTTACACCGTTACAGTGCTTTTTTCGACGAAAACACGGCGAAAATGACCACGTAGCCCATAAAGACGTACAAGGAGGTCCATTCGTAAAATGTCAGAGGAAGTACTCCCCCAAAACAACACATTCTAAATCAGGACCTACCCTCGGATATGCCGTATCTTTGACTGTATCGGCCCTAGCGGTGGATATATATTTAAAACAAGCAGGCCCGCCCTTCCGCCAAACGAAGTTGCCAGCTTCGCTTCGCTGCGCCGCCAACTCCGTTCGGCAGAGGCCGGGCCTGCTTGGCCTGCCGGCGGCGATGGTCAGGCCTGCGGCCCGACCATTTCTGTCAAGCGATTTGCTGTAGAACATAATCAAATGATGTGACGGGCATTCGGCCCGCAAAGCTCGTCGTCCTTAAAATTTGCTCCGTAGACACACGAGAAAGGGATGTTACGGTGAAACACCGCGACTACAACCCACCCATCTGCTTAGAAAACGTTTTTTGGGCTGGGGGAGGGAGTTTCTTACCTCTTTTGCGGTTCTGGGCCTTCTTTTACATTTAATTGTTCACTCCAGCAATTTTTTACTTGTTTTCGTCAAACAAGACCCTCTAGCGCCTAAACGGTTAGAGATAGAGCCAAACGGACGAAATTTACGCCCATATGACTCTACTTTTGCAAGTTACCGCTTAGGAGACCATCTAATATTTTCTAAAATTAATTTGTTTATTTTTGGGCCACTTTCGTGATAGGAACTCCCTGTAGCGCCTAAACGGTGAGAGATAGAGCAAAACGGACGAAATTTTGACGAGTTACCCCTAAGGAGCTCATATAAAACTAGCTATATGTACGCCAGACCACGTCTCGCGTAACAGGCTTCGCGATATCTCACGAAACGCTGTTACGCTGCGACGCGCCTGGCGCACATATAGCTAGGCCTGCGGCGCTGACACCCGAGACGAGGTAATAGCAGTGTCTATACAATTTTTCGAAATGAAGTCTTCTTAACGATTTACTCGACCATTTGATCATTTTCACCTCACTTTTGTCAAGAAATGCCCCCTAGCACCTAAACGGTACACGATAGAGCAAAACGGACGAAATTTTCGCCCCTAAGAAACCCATAAAAAAATATTTGATAAAAATTCATATTGCGACCTGTTCGATTTTTTAAAAAGTCAATTTTTTAGCTAGAATGCTCATCTTCGAACTCGATCTGTCTTTTTGTGATACAAAACGACCCTAAAATTCCTAGATCGCTATATCAATTCATTCTCGAGTTATCGTGCGGACAGACAGACAAACACACACACAAACAGAATGAAACTTATCGGGTCAGTGGAGTAATGGGCTTCGCTAATCGCTCAGCCAATAACTAGGTAGATGTACGCCAGACCACGTCTCGCGTAACAGGCTTCGCGATATCTCACGAAACACTGTTACGCTGCGACGCGCCTGGCATACATCTACCTAGGCCTGCAGCGCTGACACCCGAGTCGGGCAAAGGGCACAGTCGTAAATCGGCCTTCGGCCCCAAAAGTCACTAATTTTGTTCCTCGAGGTTTCAGTTTGATTAGTTACTCCACCGGACACCATCAAATATCTGAGAGTTAACATTAAAATGTTTGGGGGTCATTTCCGTGTGAAAAACGCCCTCTGGCGCCCAAACGGTTAGAGATAGAGCCAAACGGGCAAAATTTCGGCCCAAAGGGCTCTACTTTGACGAGTTTTTTTTAAGAAAGATGTAAAAAAAATATTTTCTCAAAGAAATGTTTTGGGCTTTTTTGTTTATGATTTTTTGGACACGTTAATTTTTGAGCCAGAGGGCTCAACATCAATACAGTTCTTCCTTTTTATGATATAAAGGTTCAATAAAAATTAGAGTGTCCTAGCCCCAACCGTTTTCAAGTTATCGTGCGTACAGACAGACAGACAGACAGACAGACAGACGCGGAACTTTTTGATCATCACTGGAGTAATAGGCTTCGCTAATCGCTCAGCCAATGAAGTAACTTACTTCCTGTTTTCACAGGTCCCTTTGCACTTTTTGCAAGAAAGAGCGCAGGTAACGCCAAATCTCCTGCAGGAGCATCGATTAGAGCCACAACCGGACGCGCAGCCGCACGTGCTGAGGTCCCGAGACGTTTTCCAAATTTCATCCTGGTCACTCCAGTGAGGCAACCACTTATTTGAGACCAATTTCCAGCCTCAACCTGCGGGATCCGGAAAGTCATCCCGCAACGCGTAGTCATTGGCTCTTCCCCAAACTTCACCAGCCTGGTAAGCTGCTCGGCGCATGTGTTGCTTAAGTGCATGTAAGGTGGGAGGGCTATGGATTAGTGTCTTCCCTTCAGTGGCGAAAAGGTGTTCCCTTGCACACAATATCAGTGTCAAAGCACCTAATGATAATGGATTTAGACCCATGAACAGCCATGTCTTTCGCGTGAAGGAAGATGCGCCCATCTGCCTCTTCCATTGAGGCACAACTAACATTGTCCAGTGCTGAGCCCTGAAA
>NW_026267437.1:110576-111087 GCF_000697945.3 Frankliniella occidentalis | reverse complement strand
CTTCTTTAGGTTCCGGTTGGCTTGCAGCGGAATAGGGTATTCCGCTACAACCCAATCGTAACCGAAAGAAGAAAAGCATGACTACCCGATCTGTTTCCTCCTGAACGCCGATTGGTCAAAGATGGCGTGGCTGTGGCGGTCAGCCAATGAGCGCGCAGAGGGAAACAGATCGAGAAGTCGTGCTATTCTTCTTTAGGTTCCGTTTGGCTTGCAGCGGAATACCCTATTTGTTGTCGGGGTCTTCTTACTCTAAAATTAGGGACATGGAACTTCTGCGCTGCTTGGCTCGCTTTGGACCATCTTCTTTGCAAGGTACCTTTTCTGTCTACTTCGTAATCAAAACTCAACAAACGAAGCAAGCTTTTCATACGCTGGACATCTTTGGGTGTGTGTGCCGCGGTTTGTAGAATACATGCAAGTTTGCAAGTTATGCCAAATCCCTTCAAAGTTATTGATGTTAGCTTATGAATCAAAAAACACACCTATGAAAAGATACATAAGACTAGCCCTA
>NW_026267437.1:108059-110526 GCF_000697945.3 Frankliniella occidentalis | reverse complement strand
ATTCTTTCTCGAGTTATCGTGCGGACAGACAGACAAACAAACAGACAGACAAACAGACAGACAAACAGAATGAAACTTTTCCGGTCAGTGGAGTTATGGGCTTCGCTAATCGCTCAGCCAAATATATTTTTCTGACTTTTTTTACCTACCCCCTTTTCTTTGAGACCCCCTTTCAGCCCCTTAGGGTTGGTTGCCAGGATTTGCCGTAGGCGTTTCGTTTTCTAGGAGTGAACCTTAAGATACCCTGAAAATTTGAAGTCTCTAGCACATCTCCTTCTAGTGGAACAGACAGACAGATAGACAGACGGACACACAGACACACAGACACGAGGTCGTTTGCATAAGCCCGCTGGATAGCTTTTTCAAAGCAGAAGGGCGGGCTAACAATGGCAAAAAGTCAACTTTTAAGACTGTTTGACAAACAATACAATCTAAAAACTCGCTGGTTAATTTTTATTTTTAGCCCGCCCTTCTGCTTTGAAAAACCTATCCAGCGGGCTTACGCAAACGACCTCGTGTCTGTCTGTCTGTCTGTGTGTCTGTCTGTTCCACAAGAAGGAGATGTGCTAGAAACTTCAAATTTTCAGGGGATCTCAAGGTTCACTCCCACAAAACAAAACGCCTACGGCAAATCCTGTCAGCCACCCCTAAGGGGCTGAAAGGGGGTATCAAAGAAAACAGGAAAGGCCCAAAAAGTTGGAAGAAATATTTTTTTTTAAGATCTCCTAAGGGGTAACTTGTGAAAGTAGAGCCCCGTGGACGAAAATTTCGTCCGTTTTGCGCTATCTCAAACAGTTTGCGAGCTAGACGAAAATTAGCTAAAAATTGCCATTGTGAACAATAAGATGTATAAAAAGGCCTAAAAACCGCAAAATAGAAAGAAAACTTTCCCCCACCCCCAAAAAACGTTTTCTAAGCAGAAGGGTGGGTTGTAGTCGAAGTGCTTCACCGTTACATCCCTTTCTCGAGTCTTTGGGGCAAACTCAAAGATGACGGGTTTAAGCGGGCCGAAGGCCCGCTACATCATTCGATCATGTTTTTCAGCAAATCGCGTGACAGAAATGGTCGGGCCGCAGGCCCGATCTTCGCCGCCGGCAGGTCAAGCAGGCCCGGCTCCTGCCGAACGGAGTTGCCGGCGGAGCGAAGCGGAGCTGGCAACTTCGTTTGGCGGAAGGGCGGGCCTGCTTGTTATTTTTATTAAGCAACGCAGAAGGGTGGGGTGTAGTCACGGTGTTGCCACGTTGCAGTCTTTTGTGATGTCAAAGCAGGAGCAAATCACTAGGGCGGCAGGCCCCCCGACGGACGTTAGTTTACTCAAATATGCAAAGTGATTTACGGGTCACATTATTTATTTGACCATGTTCTTCAGTAAATCGTGGGACTAAAATGGTCGGGCCGCAGGCCCGAGCATCACCGCCGGAAGGCCAAGCAGGCCCGGCCCATGCCGAACGGAGTTGCCGAAGCGAAGTGGAGCTGGCAACTGCGTTTGGCAGAAGGGCGGGCCTGCTTGTTATCAACTGAATCGGTTTAAAATATAACAAGAAACAACATGTTTAAAACTAGGAGCTCAACTTTGATGTAAGAAAGGGCCTAAGTGGTGAACTTATATCAATCTTAATAATAACTTGTTACACTATATAGTATCTAATAATACCGTATGAAATACTGGCTATAATACCATAATATTTATAATATCCTGTAATATTCTATAATACTACTCTAAAAAAATTCAGTACTAAAATCTGTAACATTGTTACGCAGTAATGTACACATCACATGTTACAGAAATTTGTATCAGATTTGATACAGATTTGATTCTGTAACATGGATACGAAATTCTGTATCACCTGATACAGAACCTCTTTGGGGTTTTAAAATAGTAATTCTTCATTTTGTAACTCTTCCTCCCTTTTCCTCTCTTCTTTTTATTCTAGGGTACTTAACTTCTAGTGAAGCATCTCTCGTCGTTCCGTGCGCTGTCGCTGAATGGCCCAGAGCCGGTGCTGAGCTTATGAACCCCCATGGCGCTCCCCTCTGGACGAACCGTGTACTTTTCCCAAGATCATTAGATCTTGCTGAGCAACGCACACTCACGCCCCGGCCACACTAGGTCCCCTCCGCATCCAGCTGCCCGCGCCCACACATTTAACACAATTTTCACAAATAATCTCTGGCTTGGAACACAACAATACGAACAGTTCCTTTCTAGAGTGCTGAAACACATTTTTTAGTAACTTGCATGTTCTTTTCCATGGTACACTAATACGTCCACTATGGAGTGAAGGCGGCAAGCACCAAAAGTCCGAGCTCTGTTTTGAGCCCTCTTCCTCAAAAATTGGCTGAGTACGGGCAATTAAGCAACAAGTAGCTGTGCCCGCCGGCGGCCCGTACCTAGGGAAATTATTGTCGTAGTACAGTAATGTCCCTCTCGAAGCTGGCTCGCTCGAAGCTGAAATTTTGAGACGGA
>NW_026267437.1:106584-108009 GCF_000697945.3 Frankliniella occidentalis | reverse complement strand
TTGTTCAAAAAGTCTTGGAAAGCAATTATTCAATGTGTAATATGGGACATAATACATCCATAATACTTAATAATACCCATAACCCATACTATTCATAATATCCATAATACCCATAATATTCATAATATTCATAATACCCATAATATATAATACTCCGTACACAGCTCAGGAGAGTGGGCGACCCCTCGCGACGGACAGACAGACGGACGGACGGACGGACGGACGGACGGACACGAGAGCGGTTGCATAAGCCCGCTTTAGTGCTTTTTTAAAAGCAGAAGGGCGGGCTAAAAACAACATTTATTTTGTTGTTCGAACACGTTCGGAGTCATACAGAGTATGCGTGGAAGTATATTGAACTTCTTCTAGGGCTAGTCTTATGTATCTTTTCATAGGTGTGTTATTTGATTCATAAGCTAACATCAATAACTTGGGATTTGGCATAACTTGCATGTATTCTACAAACTGCGGCACACACAGCCAAAGATGTTCAGCGTATGAAAAGAATACTTCGTTTGTTGAGTTTTGATTACGAAACGAAGTAGACAGAAAAGGTACCTGGCAAAAAGATGGTCCAAAGCGAGCCGTCACTCCAACGGGCCGAAGGCCCGTTTTCGGATAGAAGATGTATTACACTATGAAAATGCAGAAGCGACGGGCCGAAGGCCCGTTCCAAACGCCGCCGGCAGGCCAAGCTGGGGCCGCTCCCTGCCGAACCGAGTTGCCGGTGGAGCGAAGCGGAGCTGGCAACTTGGTTTGGCGGAAGAGCGGGCCCAGCTTGTTTACGATTTCATAGACCATTTTGTCTATTTCGGCCCCCAAGGGGGCCTTCCTGCTCGCGTGCGAGTGCCTTTTCCTCCTTCTCTCATATTTATCGGCTACAGCCTCTTCTGTAATACAGATTTTGATAAAATTTTAACAAAAAATCAATCCAAAAATTAGATTTCATTTAACTATAGCCTCATTAAAATCCTTCTGGCCAATTTTGAGAAAATTAAAGTTAAACACCGAAATTTTCACGAAAATCAGCAAAATCCTGCCAAGCCAACAATGGTTCGCACTTCTATCATTCTTTCTGTCGATCCCTGCGGCTTATCTTTTCACTTAACAGAAAAACGTATAAGACAGAAATTCAAGACCGAACATTGAGCTTCCGAACGATGTGTTCAAAATTTTCGTGCGACGTTCCAGACGAGAACGACAGCAAGCTGAACAATATGCGACATTTACACTTATTCTTCGTGTCTTGTTTTTAATTTCTAGCGCAGTTAGTATTGATTTAAACAGGGAAGTGTAAGCGAGCCGATTGTTCACCGTTTTTTAAGCCACCGAATAAGCTTTTAATCGATGCCATAAGATATCCCGATCACAACTTCTACCAGTTTAAAATCAAAGCTGCACAGTTTGTTTAGAAATGGGCGTGGC
>NW_026267437.1:94932-98919 GCF_000697945.3 Frankliniella occidentalis | reverse complement strand
GTCGTCCTCTCGAAGCTGAAATCCGGTCCCGATTTGCCAGCTTCGAGAGGGACATTACTGTAATCAATTCTGATTACGTCAACGAACTAGGTAGATGTACGTTAGACCACGTCTCGCGTAACGGGCTTCGCGATATCTCACGAAACACTGTTACGATACGACGCGCCTGGCATACATCTACCTTAGCCGAACGGACAAAATTTTGTGCCTAAGGTCGCTGCTTTGACTAGTTACCTCTACGGAAGATTTAAAAATATATATTGTTCAAGAGAAATGTTTTGGGCTTTTTGGTTTTGATTTTTTAAACAAGTCAATTTTTGAGCCAGAGGCCAAACTTCTTGATCGTCACTGGAGTAATAGATCGGGATATTACGGATGAATTGTATATTCTGTTAATTCTTTCAGTACTTCCTGGTTTTGTGATGCACCCAACGCCACTAGTGGGACGTTCCTCGGAGTGTAGCGTGCCTTGTGATACTGAAGGAAGTCATGTAGAAGCTGATACAGGAGAACCAACCGTGAGTAACTTGTTCCATGCTTTTTGACTCCTTTTCCCAAACGCATAGGGTATCACACATAGTACAACTCGACACCGAGGGGGAAATCACTTGGGTCCGTCCGTAGCGTACGGGCTATTTCTGGTATTTCTTCCTCCTGCCATTTCGGTTATTTCTCGCCTATTTCTGATTATTTCAGGGTATTTCGCGGTATTTCGAAGTATTCAGGGGTATTTCGCGACTATTTCACCGACTATTTCGCGTCTATTTCGGGTCTATTTCGCTCTATTTCGCCTTTATTTCGGACTTTTTCAGGGGAAGGTGTACGAAGTATTTCGCAAGTGACTTCCCCCTCGCTCGACACCTGAAACCTGTATACACGGAGTTCGTGGTGGCTTAGAATTAAACACGCAGTTCCCGCGGCCGCAGAACAGGCACAGAGTTCAGCAGGCCGCCGTATATCGTCGTAACACTGTTTTTTTGAAAGTTTCGAGTCATGAAGTTTGTTGGATAGAAAAAACAAAGGGCTGCCGATCAGCGGACACCGCATTTTGGTATCCATTAGTTCAAAAGTTATTCTGGTCTACAAGCCCGGTTGCCGACAAGGCGCAATATAAATCGAAAAGGGCTATATCTCACAAGTGACATCCCAGCTCTTCCACCGTTATACGGTGACCCGCTGGACGACGTATCTATACGCTGCTTCCTGGAACTGCGGGTTTATACGGAGACGCAACGTACTCTGGAAAACCAAAGTGTGTACAAGAATGCAGTAAATGCTGCGTACTTGTTGGGATGCAGTAAATAGTGCGTTATTAGCTATAGGGTTTTCCGGGTAAGCTTGGCATCGGAAAGGGGAGGCGACGATGGTGCTGGTTCGCTCTCAGCCTCATGGCTTCTGTATCCGTGCGTCTGCTGTCCATTGCTCTGCCGCGTTTGTAAGCTACGACATCTTGCTTCAGATTATTGTGATTGCATGTATTATGCCAGCGAAAGTGTTTTGAATGATATTCTCACTCTAAGAATCGATATAGAAATCCACACCACCACCTAACCTAACGCCATCGCGCAGTTGACATCAGACGACCGGATCTAGAAGCCGGGAGGCTGAGATTCGGCCAGAGCTATCCCCTCACCTCTCGTTTCCGGCGCTTCGCTTGTCCGGAATACCCTATTTATTCATTATTTTTTGAGTACATGCTTGCGTGTAAAGGAAATGCATGAGCAGGTTCACAGATAAAAGGGGATACCTCAGTCTTTGCCACTGTATTAATACGGGAAATAATAAATATTATTGAGAGGTGGCTGGCTATACTAAATACGTTTAAAAACTAGCTGTATGTACGCCAGACCACGTCTCGTGGAACATGCTCCGCGATATCTCACGAAACACTGTTACGCTGCGACGCGCCTAGCGCAGAGATAGCTTGGCGCTGATACCCGAGACGAGTTAATATGAGTGTATACGCAAATAGGACCTTCCGGCCCCCAAATTTGTCATGCTACCTGCATTTGTCGGGGACGTTTTACTCCGATAACAGGGAAATGAAACATCTGTTTTTCTATGTAGACACCCATTAAATGTTCTAATCTTGGCAGATTGCTATGTAGAAATCAATATTTTAGTGATAGTAGATAATCTACGAGGGGAAAATCACTTGCGAAATAGTTCGTACACCTTCCCCCGAAATAGTCCGAAATAAAGGCGAAATGGAGCGAAATAGACGCGAAATAAAGGCGAATTACCCCTGAAATACTCCGAAATACCGCGAAATACCCTGAAATAATCCGAAATAGGCGAGAAATAGCCGAAATGGCAGGAGGTATACCCGAGAAATACCAGAAATAGCCCGTACGCTACGGACCCAAGTGATTTCCTCCTCGATAATCTAGGGACCCTTGAGCCCTTAAAAAAGGGTGTGGTTGAAATAATTCTCTTCCGCTCAACCAAGTCGCCAGCTCCGCTTCGCTCTACCGGCAACTTGGTTCGGCAGTGAGCGGGCCTAGCATGGCTTGCCAAGCTAGGTCGGCTCCCTGCTGAACCAAGTTGCCGGTAGAGTGAAGTGGAGCTGGCGACTTGGTTTGGTGGAACAGCGGGCATAGCTTGTTCTTTGATACCCCTCCTCACCCCCTTACGATAATTTCTAGGACTTTCCGTAGGCGCACGTGAAAATAGAATTAGTTCTCACAACTATCATATTGGCTTATTTTGGGATAGCTAATCCCAAATTTGATGTGGCAGCTAATAGTTGGTTGCTACAGGTGAGAGTTGGTTACGTGTCACAGCGAAGTTGTCGCTGCAGGAGCCAATCGGTTCGATCTGACAACTAATATACCGTTTCGGTTTTGCTGACAAAAAGAAGAAGAGAATAATCGATGCAGGAAACAATTGGGCGAGGAGTGAAGAAGGGCGGAGGGTGGGGGGCGATTAGAAGGCAGTGCTTTTCCGTTTTGTTATAGATTCACCCGAGCGCTTTTCGATCTCTCGAAGTACAAAATACCGGAAGTCAGGGTAAAGTGTCTCACGAAATAGAGGTTTGTTGTCAGTGCAACCGACAATCCTCCGGCCTAAATTTAGTCGAAACTATATTCTTACGGCAAACATTGCTTCAATCTTACGTGTTTAACAGCTAGGAACGTTTCATATACTGCCTGACTTCCGGTATTTTTGTTCTTCGAGAGGTCGAAAAGCGCTCGGGTGAAATGGTCTATTCTTTTCTTCGTCTGATCACCTAACCATGAAATGGTCTATTAGGTGTTCCGCTGTCAGAACGAACCGATTGGCTCCTGCAGCGACAGCTACAGCGTCGCTGTGGCAACTAACTTACGTGTGTGGAACCAAATGACTAGTCTATCCCAAAACTCCCTAATTTATTAGTTGTGACAGTTAATTATTTTTTCTCCGTGCGTTTCGTTCTCAAGGAGTAAACCTAAAGATACCCTAAAAGTTTCCAGTCTCAAGTACATCTCCTTTTAGAAGACAGACACCATGTTGTTTGCATAAGCAAGCACGCTCAATAGCGTTTTCTAAGCAAAAGGGTGAGCTTAAAATCACAATTCTACGGCCAAAAGACAACATGTCGCTTATTTTCTAAACCACCCATATTTTCAGTGGGGCCCCTGGTGCCGGTTGCCTGAGGTGGTGCTCACTCAGGTGATGTCATTGCTGAGGAACCAGGACGTCATTTCGGTTGGACAAACCTGCCGTTCGTGGAGGTCAGCAGCCCGCCACGAAAATGTGTGGAGAACTCGGACGGTGGAGTACCAACTAACCGAAGGGGAGTAAGTTGCACTCAAATGCGGTATTTCTTAGTCCTTAATTTATTTCTGATCCTGTTTACGTGGGAATGTCTCTCTGTCTTAGAGCGACTGAACCTATTTCGGATCAGATTTTCGTTTTTCCTCGCTGTGCCGCAACACGCGAGTGGTAGAACCGCCACGACTGGAGGTAATGATAGTCGATTTCTTCCTTTACAATTCGCATATTTTT
>NW_026267437.1:93324-94882 GCF_000697945.3 Frankliniella occidentalis | reverse complement strand
CCTCTTTCCCCCCTCCCCCTTCCCTTAGTTTGTTCGCCACGCCTAGGCCGGACAGTCGCCAGTCTGCCATCTGCTAGCGGAAGAGTGTGAGGAGTGAAGTCCTTGCGGCCCGGTACCTTCTGCTGTTCTGACAGCATTCTATAGAGCGCGGCTCGAGCTGCAGCGAGGTACGAAAGTGAGACGTCCGAAATGGATAACTGACATTAGAAACATAATAGTAAGCAAAATATTCCGCTGTACAGTTTCCTAACAGTCCGTCCTGTATATTTTATTTACGGGCTACACCGTAGAGATATGGACCGTACTTCAGTATCGAAGTCAAAGTGCTGTATTTACCAAAAAGACGGTTTGCCAAGGTACGGTACATCCTGTACGGAGTGGACCGCAATCCAAAATTTCAGTCACGGGCGTGCAATGTTAAAAATAACTTTCACCTGACGGCAATCTGCGGGATGACATTCCCGTATTGTAACAGAAACGTTGTTTTCATTTGAACCCTCTCGAAACTTGTTATATTCGTCCTATATTGACCCACAATAAAAACTACTTGGTATCACTTTGTGGTACATTTACAAGAGAAGAGCAATAAATTTTGTTATCAACACATTTTGTTCCACAATGGCCATTGTACTATAGACGACGTGACCCTGAGCGTGGCAACGTCGCAAAACTCTCTGCTAGAACCGCTAGAGACCCGCGTACTGTACACGAAATAACGTAACGTCTTTTTGGCCATTCTAGAGAATTTTTATAATTTTAGTATTGGTCAAAAACTTTACTCGGAACGCTGTTTAATACACTATGCACCGTTCCCACATTGACTTTTACCGCTGGGTCACATCGTCTATTACAACTTTTATACCGAAGCAAAACAAAAGTGCTGTGTTCGGTCGGAAACTTCGTTTACTCTATTATGATTAATGTGGTTTTTAGCCCGCCCTTCTGCTTTTAAACAAGCAGGCCCGGCCCTGCCCTCCTGCTTGGCCTGCCGGCGGCGATGGTCGGGCCTGCGGCCCGACCATTTCTGTCACACGGTTTGCTACAGAATATGATCGACTGATATAGCGGGCCTTCGTCACGCTTAAACCCGTCGTCTTTGAGTTTGCCCCGCAGGCGAGGGGGCCGCCACTCCTGAAATCATGTGTACGCCCTCCCTGAAATCCTCCCGAAATCATTTGAAATCCACCTGCAATCATGAAATCATGCGTAATCTTCCAGCAAATTTTAGTCTGAAATCCTTAGAAGGTCATGTAAAAGCCGCCGGAATCACGTAAAATCCGCCGGAATCTTGTGAAATCCGCCGAAATCCGGTAAAATCCGCTGAAATCATCTGTAATCCTTCAAATCAGACATAATCTGCCGGCAGATTTTAGCGTGAAATCTTCTAAAATAATATGCGAAATCCGTGAAATCACGCAATCTTTGCAATCATGTGTACATCCAAAGAGAGAGTGGTGGCCCCCTCGCCCGTAGGCACGAGAAAGGGATGTAACGGTGAGGCACCGCGACTACAACCCACCCTTCTGCTTAGAAAACGTTTTTTGGGGGTGGGGGGGGG
>NW_026267437.1:80221-82559 GCF_000697945.3 Frankliniella occidentalis | reverse complement strand
TTGAGATTTGTAGCTGCACCCGTTTCGGAGATATCAGAGTTGGTCGAACGACTTGTTTTTGATCCGAAATAGGACTTGTGAACCTAATTCGGATCAGCGAAAATTCCTTTACAGCCAAATCGTCAATAGACCTATTAAAAATCATTCGATACCATAAAAGGCTACTCTGAGTACCCTAAAATAATGTTTTCACACAAGTCACACATGGGAAAGTGTTATTATGTTCATATTTCAGTTTGAAAAAATGTCAATTTTTTAAGATTCTCCCAACCTTTAAAACATGCTTCTTTTAGTTCATACTCGGCTTGTACTCCACTCTACGCACCCAGCTTATTGTTAGCGATTTAAAAGACGGAAGGAAGGTCCGTTCTTTCAGCAAAAAAAATGAAGGTACCCAAATTTTAGTTCTGCATTAAAACTACAGACAGTAGATCCGAATTAGGGGCTGATCCGAAACCGGTTCAGTTGCTCTACTCTTGCCTCCACATCATTGTAGTAGGTACTAGTGGACATCTTGTGGTAAAAACCACAAAGACCAAGAACTAGAAAAAAAACTTGACATGATCACGGCATACGTCGGAGAAATATCACTCCAAAATAATGGAAACGAGACTTACGATCACAGTGTTCGGGGCCAGTAACCTTAAAAAGATCAAATTTTGGCGGATTCTTGTGCTAAAGTCAACTTTTTCGTGATAGTAAATGTTTGGGTACGTAACTCTAAGACGACCGTGGTGCGACGCCAAACGTATGGCTTTAGCGGGTTCTTACTTTACAATTTTACGATATGGAGCCTTTTTTACGACTGAATATACCATTTGGTAATTTTCACCTCCTTTTCGTGGAAAAGTGCCCTCTAAACGTTACAAGTTGGAGGTAAACGGTCGAAATTTTCGTTCTTGCGAACGCTAATGCGACGAGTAACTCTCGGGAAGCCAAACAAAATCTTGATAAAAATCAATTATAAGACCAGGCTTGGTCAATCGGATGGCGGTTTTGACTCTCTAACTTAATTTCGTCATAAGGCGGCAGACCTGTGAAAATCGTCAAAAAAACCAAGGCTTGCGCTAACGTGGAAGCAGATGATATAGATTGAATTTTTAGTTAGTTGGCCTTAAATAAGGTTACATTGTCATATGTAGGCCTCGCCCAGAGTGGCGGAGCGTAGCAAAACACAGTGGTTGGGGAAACCATACCAAAGCAAAAAGCGGTCTAAAAGGAGACAAAACTTGATTTAATCGACTTCATGGAATCAAAATCGCGGGCAGTGCTTTATAACACATAACAACTTTTTCTTGGCTACACATTTTCTATCTCCCAAAGGCCCTCTCTTTCCTTATGTAAAAGCCTCGTTGTAGGTAATATTGTTAACCAGGTCTAATTACATGTAAATATCTGTATTCATAGGCCTAATAGCAGGTAAGGCATAAAAGGTTGTTGCATAAGTCCCATTAGGTTTGCCCTGGCCAAGTGGGCGGCGTGTCGGACTCGCGGAGTGCGGAGCTCGCGGGTATGATCCCGGCCGGGTCTCTTTTGAGCGGCCTCTTTTCACTGCCGGTGCTGGGAGGGCTGGGAGGTATTTTCATGTCAATAGCAATATTCCTAAATATTGAAAACTGCCTCAATATCAATTTCGGGTATTCAATATTGAATCATTGAAAATATTGAAATATTGGACGTTAAAATATTGGAAATATTGAAGATTTAGAATATTCCAATTTGGTATACTTGTTCTCTGGCATCTCTTGCTGCGCAGGGTTTATCAAATAGGTAGTTTCGGGCTATATACAACTAAGTGGGAGAACAGCACACGTTAATTTAGTATTTCGGAGCTGGGAATCAGACTCAATATTTCAATATTCGCTATTGCGATCAATCTCTAAATATTGATTATTGATTTCAGAACATTGAAAACTTCCGTGTGTCAAAATATTGGTTCCAATATATTAAAATATTGACATTGAGGTCAAAATATTAAAAAAACCGCCCAGCCACAGTACAAAAAATTGTTGTCGAGTTAAAAGAAAGTTAAAACCTCTGTCCGTTGCGTCTTTTTCTCGTCTTATTAACTACTTTCTGAAACGACCGAGGGGTCCCCCACTTCCAAAATAGGTGTACAACGAGTTGCCGAGTTGCCGCGAGTAGGCCGCGGGTTGGGATCAATTTTTAGATAGTTCTGCGCGATTTTGGCGCGAGTTTTCGCGATTTTCACGCGAGTTTTTTTGCGAGTTTTCGCGAGTTGGGCGCGAGTTGGGCGCGGCCAAGTGTACAACGAGTTGACGAGTGGGGGACCCCTCGGAAACGACGAATATACGATGACTTTAGAAATAAAGCATTA